>NC_092571.1:14996506-15303097 GCF_037975245.1 Apostichopus japonicus
GAATCAAAGCCGATTATTTTGCAAAGAGGGGAATATATATACCGTGTCCATATAATGTATCTATGTGTGTAGTCATTATAACTGAAATCGGTTTGTGTATCGCTGGCTTGAATTTGACAGGATAACAAGCAAAACAATACTCTTGAGCTTAAAGCTCCATGGAATTAGACAAACGGTTTATTATATTTCACAACTTATTTAGTTGTGCGTGTGTGTGTGTTTTTATATATTTTTTCCATTCTTATTTTACTTCTCTGTGGTATTTGATTCCCCAGGAGAATATATCATAAGCCATTGATACAGTGGAGTGAAGTTTGATATAACATTTCTTCGTTTAATATTTTATCAACTAATGACGGTAAAGCCAAGCCGTTTATAAAATAGTGTGATCATGGCTAATACTATCGACTTCATGGATTTAATATCTCGTAGGTCACCGAGACGCTTTTGAAAGAAGCTCGCTAAATCATCAGGAGAACAAGGCATGGTGAGTAAAACAAGCAGGTTGAGAAAAAAACCCAAGATTTTGTTATAAGCCGTTAAAAATGTAGATTCGTACAGCTTACTTATAGCAATGTCTTTCTCACACAGATGAGTATTGAAAGCAAAGTGTCGATCATCTTTTTCAGCTTTACATCAGCTATGTTAATTCATTTTTTTTTTAAGTAGCGAGATGGGCGATGTGGGGCGGTGTGGGAGATGATGGGTTAGCTTGAAAAAGCTTTTGTTTATGGGATGGAGGGTGGTCAGATTCTCGTAATAAAAAGCGATGAGGATATCCTTAGAGCAAAAGCTTTTGTCCCTCCCTCCACTCGCTTCCGCTCCCCTCCCGATCCCATCCTCTCCTTCATCATCCTAATAACTTTATTACATAATAAAAGAACCCTTAATAATGTTGTACTGTGTTTTGAATTGTCAAGTTTCATATGAGCCCCCCCCCCCCTTATCCCACCCTTCGAATTACTTGGTGAACGACGACTCAGATCCATCCACAAAGGTCGCAATGTACATTCATTTATCTTGTCTGATTTGAGATGCTTCAAAATATATAGCCTAGCTCCGGTATAACGGTGGAATACTATACTATTGTCATAGAAGTTAAACTGAACTGTGTAGTCACTCTTTTGGTTAGACTGAAATTCACATTGATCACTTTTTACTCCTTAAGAGTGTTCACATCGAACACTTTTTACCCTATTTAGAGTGTTGACATTGGTTCACTTTCACTCTTTTTAGAGTGGTCACATCGATTCACCTCACACACTTTTTTTAAAGTGTTCACATTGATCTCATTTTACTCTATTTAAAGTGTTCACATTGATTCACTTTCACCCTTTCTAGAGTGGTCACACTGATTCACCTTACACTCTTTTTAAAGTGTTCACAATGATCTCATTTTACTCTTTTTAGAGTGTTCACATTGATCACTTTTTACTATTTTTATAATGTTCACATTGATCCCATTTTACTCTCTTTACAGTGTTCAAATTGATTCACTTTCACTCTATTTAGAGTGGTCACATTGATTCACCTCACACTCTTTTTAAAGTGTTCACATTGATCTCATTTAACTCTTTTTAGAGTGTTCACATTGACGACTTTTTCCTTTTTTTAGAGTGATCACATTGATCACTATTCACTCTTTTTAGAGTGCTAACATTGATCACTGGTTACTCTATTTAGAGTGTTCACATTGATCACGTTGTACTATTATTAGAGTGTTCACATTGATCACTTTGTACTATTATTAGAGTGTTCACATTGATCACTTTTTACGAAGAGAGTGTTTTCAGTCTTCTCCTCAAATTTAATTCTTGTAAAATAATAGTAATTTTTTTTTCATTTTTAGTTTGAC
Source organism: Apostichopus japonicus (assembly GCF_037975245.1). Classification (NCBI taxonomy): domain Eukaryota; kingdom Metazoa; phylum Echinodermata; class Holothuroidea; order Aspidochirotida; family Stichopodidae; genus Apostichopus; species Apostichopus japonicus. Next base: position 14,998,362 of record NC_092571.1, read on the forward strand.
TTGAAGTCACTCTGTTGATTAAAGTGTATTTCAATCCTTTTTAAAAGTGATCATCCTACACACTTTCATAAGAGAACATATTTTCACTCTTTGGAATTAAAAGTGTAGACCTATACTCCGCCCGAGACTTACTATTTTTTTACTCAATATTACTGTAAGCCATTTTTCCCTATAGGAAAGCGATGTATATATATATATATATATATATATATATATCAATCATCGTTTGATTATACCTACAGCAATATTTTTAACTAGTGTAATCCAGTAATTACTTCAGAACAATAACATCATTTGCATGAATGATGTTATGTTATCTTTACGTCAATAGCTATTGTGACGAATACGTATACCTCACAATAGGAGAATAGGGCGTATACGTCTACGTTATAAAAGGAACAACGTATAATACGTGTTTTTCTTATAGCATTATTCATATTTCAGAAGGAGAGAAAACTGCAATACATACAATAATGGCAAGCCAAGCCATACTGAAGAATTAAGAGGCTTTTTTTTTCATGAAGTTTTTAATATATATGCTGATTGAGAGTTAGTCTCAATAGTTTTGTGGACTGCAGCTATATATAGACATATATATATATATATACATATATGTATATACATATACATATATATATATATATATATATATATATATATATATATATATATATATATATATATATTATGTGTGTGTGTATATACGTTTTTATCGTATATCATCGTATAGTCAAAGTGTGAATCAATGCTTAATATTCACGTTCTCGTACTTCTCACATAGAATTATTTTTATACGCACTGCATGCATGTGTATATGCATTTACTTTCCATTAACTCTGCTTGCCTTTTGTATATTATTGTTGAATAAAATACGATTGCATAGAATCTACAGTATACACGACGTGCACTATCACGTCCATTAAGAGAACTCTCTATCTACCGATGCGCTATCTCGCAAATTACTAAAGTCATTCTGTATATAATCGAATTGGAAGTATGAACTATATATGTATAGTAAAAAAAAAAATATTAAAAAAATAGTCAAGAATAAATGGTGTTGAATGTCATGCTATAGTGTGTGCTGTTTGCTCATATTTGGGTAAAAAAGAACAAGTTTTATGTAACAATGAAATAACAAAAACGTTAATACCTGTATATCGAGAAACCGAAATAATCAACATCAGCAATTTAGCCTTGAAGAAGCAGTTTATAGATTTAGCACATTTCAAGGCTGCGTATCTTATACAAAAATATATAAAAAAAACTTTTAAAAAATGAATAAAGCTATAGATGCATTGCTTACATTAAGTTACCTTATTAAGTAAAATGTATCTCTTAGTTCTTGGACTATTTACTACATCTTATAGGGGTAACTTCTGGACGTGGTCCTCTTTAAGCGAAACGCACTAATAAGCTTAAGTAATTACCTAAAATGTACCTCAGCACAATGTTCTTGGCAATGTCTGACGTTACTTGAGAAAATCATACATTACCGTTTGTCAAGTAATCGCTTTTTGTTATCACGAGGGATAATCAATATTGGAAAGAAACGTCTTTACAAGAGTTAAAGCTTTTTCTTTTTATGATGCAAATTTAAAGCAGCCACTTTGAGTAGATTCGTGAATTTCTGATTTTTTTTTTACCACACCTAATCAAGTATCGGTTAAGATATGATTACACCAGATAAAACTTAGATTATTTTTTTAGCGAATGGATATTAAAAAAATGAGGATTTGTGTATTTTCATTCGAAACTGGAAATTTTCCTGGTAGTTTGGTGTGATATATTATTTATAACACACAAAGAGCAAATCTGAAATATAAAAAAAAGTTATAATTACGTCATTGGTTTACATAAAGGTCGATTATTTATTATTTAGCTAAAATGGAATTGATTCTAATGGTATCGAAACTATAGTATTTATAAGATTGATCAAAATCAAGCAAACAAAAAAAAAAGGGAGAAAAGTCGCTTTAAGATCTAATCCTAGATAGTTCGAGCATTTTGATGGATTCTCCATTGATGTGAAGGTAAACAGCCCTTGAGCAGGCAATCAAATAGACACAGCTTGCCTTAACTCTGTATTTATGTGAGATGTTGAGTATGATACTGCTATAGATTGTCAAGATATCAAAAAGGTCTATGAAAACGCAATATGTCACTTAAGTGCCACAAAATGGCGACTTCCAAGCATAAACTTAAAAAAGGGGTTTATTTACGCCAACTGTTGTCTCAAACTGTCCGATTGGATACATTGGATTCGATAACAACAATATATTAAGACCAAGCTTTGATAAATTGGGGGAGTCATCAAATGGCTTTAAGCACGTGTGTCTTATGTAGATGTCATCATATTGATTTGTTGAGCGTAATCATTATGTAGCAATGACAACGCCCTGTATTTTAACAGAGGGAGCTTTCATATCGGTCCTTATGTGTGTCATTCTATACTGTTCGATTTTGTTTGTATTGCGCCGAAGACGTTCGTAGACGCTTAATGCATGATGAAGCCAACTTACGCGAATATTCGCGTATATTCGATGAAGATGACCATAAAAATCCTATATAAATCTATGCAGAAAAAAAATGTGAACTTAGATTTTTGTTGCAAGATAAGTAACTGTCAAAACACTTCAGTTGTTGTTTCTTTAACTTTGTTTTTGTTTTTTTTCTTTAACTTTTCCTTCTTTGTTTTCTTGGGGTGGAGGGGGAGGGGTGGTTCTTGCTCTTCCCACACTTACTATCACTTACAGTTGCGCAGTGCGCAAGTGCAGTACGAACAATGGAATGCTCTACTGCAGGGGAACTATGTTCAGCTCAGACTTATTAAAATGCTTACTTTGTATAAAGTCATTGAATGCAGTATTTTTTGTACAAAAAACTCTTTTTAAAATGGTGAGAGTCAGTTTGAAGTCAGTTTTCAACGGCAACATGCCGATTACTGATTCACATGTATTTAGTGATACAAGTGTACACAGGCTGTCATTCATTTTTTAGTTCTACGGTATACAGAACCGATTTTATCTCTTTTTTTATTCAAACTTTGAATGCAATGTACAATATTGATTTTATTTTACCTGTTTGATAATGCCTTTGATGGACTTTTCACGTTTCATTTTCGTCCGCATGCGGCTAAATTGTATAATAAAATAAGAAAATGATCGTAATATGTGTTTCGTAAAAACGACCGCAGGTTTAAATTATCATTAAAGTTGGTAAAAGATAGAAAGAAAGAAAGAAAAGAAAAGAAAAGAAAAGAAAAGAAGGTTGACCTTAGTTATGTTGTTGTGGGGGGGGGAGGGGCGGTCCGCCCATGTACCAGTCAGGGGGTGCATGCCACGGCGCAAAGTATGAATACTTCGAACAAATAATAGAGAAAAAAATCAGCAACATTCACTCAAGAATGAGAATTTCTAAACACATCACAATCACTTCAAAGCTTTGCCAAACCATTTTGCATATAAACCACCTTACATAATCAAGAATTTCCCAAAGGGGAAGGGGACACCCTTCCCCTTAGACCATCTCCTAGGGACGGCATCCCCTGCACGGGGTGACAAAGGAAGGATCCCGACCCGGGTGCCAACTTATTCATTCTAGGTACGGTACGCCAATGACTAAAGCAAATACAAAACAGTGAGACAAGAAATATCTCCAGCATTACAGTGATTGTTTCAAACTGGTCCATTAATTGAAACAAAGAATACGAGATAGCGACGCACTTTTAGTGTAAATATAAAAGTTGAAAAAAAAAGGTTTTTTTCACACCAACACGTGTCAAATTACCCTTCTTGTCACAAACATGTTTTGTATCGTTAAATTTTCGACTGAAATTTGATATTTCGAGGGTTTTGTGACCAGAAAAATAAAAACATAAAGCCAAAATTAAAACAGAGCTGTTTCTTGTATGACGTATAATAAGAAGTGTCTCCAATATCATCTTTTCTCAGTCTTGATACAAAATGACGGAAACAGTTGACGTCGCTAAAGTGATCAAATACCCCCCCCCCCACACACACACACACCCCTACTCCCTCCCCATTACAAAGTTTCCTTTTATTTTCAATTCATCGAGGTGATGAAAGCAATAAATTACAGTCTGTTTTACAACAAAAAAAGGAGGAAAAAATAAATAAACAGGTGCCCTGATTCTTCAGTCATTGTAAAGAGAGGTAATTTATACAAAATTAGAACAATTATATAACTAAGGCGTTTTTAATATAGAACAAACGTGACCAAAAAAAAAAAAATGGTCTACGTTAAAAATAAAAAAGACGCGAAATTGCATGTGACCTAGATTGTTACCAAACTTGCCATCTCCATGATTTTGTTCCCCCTTTGTCGATTTATTTCTTATCTTGTCGAAAATCAGGCTGGCTTTGTCGTCGGATAATAATTGTTGCGAATTTTAATAAAGCTTGCGAGGTTTGTTATGATCATCTGTTTACCATAACATTTCCGAAATTTCCCCTCAAAATTTAGTCCTTTTCCACAATACAGTACTTATAAGTAGACTATATATATATATATATATATATATATATATATATATATATATATATATATATATATATATATATATATATATATATATATATATATATATATATATATATATATATATATGCTTCGTGTAGAAAATGGCTCTTGTTGTGTTAGGTTGACTTTTTAGTGCCCGCAAAAATGTGCTTTTAGAGAGATTATTAAAAAACGAGGAGAAATGAAACATAATCTTTTAATGGTAATATATCAAAGTTGTGTCACGTTACCATTTATAGTTAATAGGTAGCGTTTTTTATTTCCTTCTAGCTACCAAATTTCCAAAAAAAAATATTGGAAGCAGTATATACATTATGTATGCAGGACGGAATAGTTGTACAGAGCGCTTAGCACATCCAGTATATACGTATATGTTTTTTTAATTTATTTATTCGCAGTTTTATCCAGGGTTGCTTATTCAGCAAAAGCTGGTTTCCAATAAGGTCCTGCTTTTTACATTAAACATGTTGCTGATGAGTTAAGTTCCATTTTAGTTATAAAGTAGCATACCGTTTATATGTTTCTATAGCAACCAAGAAAGATTATTCAAAATCGTTTGTAAAGAACACTAACATTAGATGTTCGAATAGTATCCAGGGTCCATGAATTTCTATCTCAGAGAAAGTACATCTCAACATCATTATCATCCAAACTTGTTTATTTCATATTTTACCGTAAAAGGCCTGTTACAGTGGCGTTCTGTTGTCTACGGTACCCTTGTCACTTCGAACTGACAAAGGGTTAAATAATATGTTAGTAGCACCTGAAAGCAAGCCCCCATATCGAATTTAGAATGATCTGGAAGGGCTCACTCCACAATACGAAAACGTACCTACAACCATGGAGGGTCATGCATGGAGGGTCATGCATGTGACGTGCTCACTGATGTTGCTTTAACATTTCACCCTTTGTCAGTTCGAAGAGATAAACGTTCCGTAGACAATAGAACTCCACTTTAACGGGCATTTACGGTAAATTTGTGAAATAATTACTCTATAGGTTTGGGAGGATAACACAACAAAATTAATAGTAGCCAGGGTTCATACAGATCAAGATATTTTTATGAGGCGGAAACTAAATCTAAACAACGTTATCCCCCAAATCGAAGTAATTATTCTCAAATTGCCCGTTATAGTGGCGCTCTGTTGTCTACAGAACGCTTATCTTTTCGAACTGACAATGGGTTAAATAGTATGTAAGTAGCACCTGTGAGCACGTCACATGACCCTCCATGGTTTGTACGGTTTTCGTACTGTTGAGTGATCCCTCCAGGTCGTATTTATTTCGATGTTAGCAGGCCTATATGGTAACATACGTCCATTAAACTCCAGTGACTTACAAACTAAACCACAAAAGTAATGTGGTCCCTTGGTCTAGATAGAATTTCTCACTAGCTAAACGCTACCCATCACTGGATAGCTGACAAGTTGGCCTTTCATGGCACTATCAATTTTTTCGTACCATGACCGCGCAGATTTTTTGCTATCAGAGCCGGAAATTTTCGCCACTTGTAAACAAACCTCTTCACTCAGTATACCGGTAGTAAACAATTTTCGTACGCTGCTCCTGGGAAGCCGAAATGGGTCTAAAATTGCCTAAATTGACCCAATTTTTTCACCACATGTACTTCCATTCATGCTCTTCAACATGCAAGCCACAAAAAAAAACAGTTCCTGAATGATAACAGGTCAAAAAAATATGTTCTCCTTCTGCTTGTTGGCACTTTTCCTGAGATAGGAGAACATTCGGGCGGATTGATATAGACGCTAATAGGAGTATGCCACCATATTGAAGCAGCTATGTATATCTATATCGTGGTTTGCGACCAACCGTTAGCAAGTCTTTGGAAACTATAGACTATGTCACTATAGACCTACGTATATTTCAATGTCAAGGGCTGGGTGGGGGCTGGGGGGGTAGTAACTATAACTATGCAGGGAAGCATGGGGCACAAGGGCATATTAAACCTTCAACATACAAACAACAACATGAAGACAAATCATGTTTGCTATACAGAAAGATTTACTCCTGTTGTTTATGTGAGACTTTTCCTCGAGAGAGAACACCTGGCCGATTGATAACGACGCGATAATACGCACTTTGCCATCACACTATCTAATATGTGCACTCAAGAAGATGAGAGTATGCTGTATGCTATTTATAACATAAGCACTGCGCGAGAACAAACCAATACAGAAGGTATATAAACTTCCATTGCCTTCCCTGGTTAGACGAAAATAGCAATTCAGCTCACTCTGTATACCGGTGTACGGTATCGATCTCAAGAAAGGCAAACGGTCGGATAGAAAAATATTTACACTAAACGTTAACAAGTATAGATAGAGTATTTGTTAAGCGAACAAAGTAAGTTAAGAGGCAAAGAACGTCAAAATCAAACTAATTAAATCGTATAACTTAATAACAAAAACCAATATAGTATTCGACCATGAATTAAGTTATAAAATAATTATTATCGAAATTTATCATGTAAATTAATAATTACCAAAACTTTTACCTATATTATTTCTGACGTCATCACACAGTTAAATGTCAAGTCTGTTTAACCTTATCGTAATTAGTTCAGTTATAATAATAATCGCGTCGACGCGCGCGATACGTGCAACCGCGTAGAGAAATGACTTATGTATGAGTAACGTGCATAGAAGATAGATCAATGATGAACACGTCCTCAGCCACGGAGGAGTTCTGCATGGTTGGAGATGTGGGAGGGGGAGGGGGGTTGCGTACCCCTACCCCATATTTTGCAGACTTTTTGCCCCGAATCGCTTACATTAAACAACATACGCTACAAAATGAAAGCATGAGAAGATAAAATGATAGAAATGTATAACAGTTTGATACTGAACCCTCTTACCCAAAACAAATATTTCTCAAACAGAAAGGGACACCACTTACCCCTCTCAGGAACGGACATCATCCTATATTCTGCCCCTCCCCTGCCCCCTCCCACCCCGCCTTCTCCCCAATAAAAAAAACCAAGCTCTGGCTACGGGCCTGTATATGTAATAACAATAAATAATAATATTTGCTTTTTATATAGCGCTTTATACCAGCGATAGGTCTCAAAGCGCCTTACATACGTTATATTATCCCTGGTCAATGATAACCTGCCACATGGAGACAACCCCTCCAGTCGGCAGCAGTTATAAACTGCGCCCAATGACAAGTTACCTCACGGGTACCCATTGAACCCCTGGGTGGAGAGAGGCAAGTGAGATAAAGCATCTTGCCCAAGGACAAAACGTAATGAACTAGGCAGGAATCGAACCAGCAATCCTTGGATCACGAGTCCGACGCCTTAGCCAATTGGCCAATGAAACCAGATCAGGTTTAACGTTAATATTTCTTAATATGCTAAACATGTTTTGAAGTGATGATGAGGTAAAGATATGGCCCTATTGGCACTGCTTAGACTACATATAAGTATGTGTCAAATACAGAAGACCTTTAACGAACCATTTAGCTCCGATAGGCAGACGACATCCCTGGTGATAGTTCTGAGAATAAACAAAAATAACCGTAACTGACAGAATTATTTACGTAACAACATATTTAGTCACTAAGTAATTTACTAATCTCTACCTCATCAAGTATGCCTCTTCGACTCTTAGATTTTCCCTTTCTTTTCTAAGCAAAAAACAAAAACAGTTAATTCCTTTAAAAACAATCCTTTAATAGTGGAGTAGAAAGCAATATATCAAAAGCGAGAGGGCCTGTAGGAAACCTGTGGGAGAATTTTTGTTTTGTAGATGCTAAGTTAACCCAAATCGGACTTTAACATATTCGACTTTAATTACGTCGATATAGTTATATAGTTACATATATAGTTATATACATGTATATATAGATAGGTAGTAATGTGTTTTCTTTACCAAAGAACTCAATCCTAACCCCAAGCTGTGAAGATCCCATATTCGGATAAAATATTTGTATATTATTATCGCGGGAACAAATGAATTTGCCTTGCAATTTCTTAATCAAACTTTTTAATCTTTTCTTTTTTTAAGGAAAGGTTTTTTTGTTTATAGAAGTATGTCAAATTTTAGCATCCAAATTTAAGGGCCAAACAAATAATGTTTGTTCTAAGATTTTGACGAGGACGATACTTGAAATATCTCTGTTTGCGTCACAAGATATCTATCGCTGGAGGCAAAAAAGTGAATTAACGAGGGACACGTTTGGTTCAATTCCGTCTGTCGTTCTTTAAGAACAGCTATTTTTGTGTGTTTGCATGAATTGGCTAGTGTTTACGCCACGTTAACTAAATATGTATCGCTAGTATAGCTACTATTACCCAACAAATGTTATTCTAAATTGATCAGGTACCTTATTACAACTTTCCTCTTACACAGGATCGGGAGAGTACCACCGACTATTTACTTTTTGTATAAGAGGGTAGGGTGTGATCCGACCTTCATGTAGCGGGGCGGGGGGGGGGAGGTGGATCTCCCCCTAAAGAAAAAACTTTTAACTGCAGACGTCAAATAATACATTCTGAGGCATATTTAGGCTTTTAAATTAGTTCTACTGTTAGGTCTAAATGCAAGGGTTTGCTAATAACTATACCTTGGAATTTTTGTGTGAGGTCGAAAAATGGGAGGAGAAAGATAGGCCTATGCACCCCTGGATAGCAAATTATAAGTAATTAATACCTTCATTCGACTCTGAAAAAGCTATCGCAATGATAATTTTTTCTAGACCTTACTGTTTCATAAAAATTTGAAACCTTCAAAGAATACTAATTCACACAAACCCAAGTTTTCTCCTTTATTTGAATTTAGACTTGAATAGAATAAACTACCTTAATTGTAACATTGGACTACATGTGACGTGGAGAGAAACTGCATATTCAGCAGTTATAGGGCCTTGGAAGAGATTCGATCTCAAGGGGTGGGGGCGGAGAGAGGGGGCGCACACTTCGAGGCAGATTGGCATATGTGTCTTGATGTGAGAGAGGGGGGGGGGCACAAAGTTACCTCAAAAACCTGCAAACAAAGTTGATCTTATATGTTCATCTGGTAACATAAACTCTAGTATTCCAATGCCCACTGAATTTATCAACGACACTGCAAATTTTAAACTACAAAAGGGAACTTTTTTTAATTTCAAGAAATCATAAGTGTAAATTATTTCATTACCCCAAAAAAGGGGGCACTGCAGTGTTTCTCCTCTCTTGTAAACAATATATCTTATAATTTGGTGTCACCTACATATGTAGCTGCAGTGCCACCATGAGAACCTTGATATCAAGAATAAAAGTCGACAACCTGAAACCCCCAACTGTCTCTACCCCCTTTCCCCTTCCTCTTCCCCTATCACCGCGACCACCACTTCGTAAAATATTCTGAAATCGACACCTATACTGTTCGATGTCCATCGTGTATAACCCACTCCCCTTTCCAGTAACCATATACTGTACGATTGCTTATAGACACTATAGCAGATGTTACGATCAGTTCGTGTGGAGTTTATTCAACTATTCGCCAAAAGTTACCTTAAAACATGTGACGTCATGTATACGCACTATAGGAGATACGTAATATAATTCTATACTTTGTACTGCTCAGGGTAGTGCTTTCCATTGCATTTTCTGTCCTTTCAAAAGTGGATAAAGTATTGATTTTAAATATTCTAGATAGATTCTAATTTAAAGAAAAAAATGCTACTAATGTACAAATGGAAATGATTTTATAAACTTGGAAATTAATTAAATTATTTCACGGGATGTGATTGTACGTCTGGTCGGGTTTCATCACGTGACTTCGAGAAAAAACACACGTGGACCTCAATAATGAAAGGGTCCTATAGTCGCAAGCCTTGAAAAATAAAACCAATAAAAAGATAATACAATAGCACGTGTTGTCTATATATGGACATATTGGCCTAACCAATGATAGTGTAACTCACTTATCTGAATAATATAAAAATAAATAATAGAGGAAGCTACTAAGATGGAAGTTTGGCCAAGGTTTTCTTTCATCATGTTTTTATTATTAATTGATGTTTATCGTGTGATAAGGAATTTGGAGACTTCGTTACTCCCCATGTTATAGGTTCACTAACAAAGTTTCGAAAAGGAAAAAAACTGCTGAATTGTTTTCTCCTAAAAGTCAACACAATGCGCTATTCTGTACTGTGTTCCGTCTTCCGAGAAATCAAGTAATGGGAAATTTAGACAAACTGGACCATGCATGTAACAACACTTTTACATACAGTTTCGACACGTGCAGTATAATCTCTTATCTTTGGCAATACACGGAAGTCATTTATGCTGCATGGTTGTATAGAGTATATATATAACCTAAGGCCTGCAGAATGAAATAAGTTAAAGAGATTTTTAAGAAACGAAAGGGTGTATATCACTAATGAAATGTTTTCCTCCTGTGCTGAACACTTCAGGCCGCACTTACCATTAATGGTGTGATAAGCTAAGAGAGGTGTCATGTCAAATTGACAAGAACAAAGTGTCTTAAAAGACAAAAGTTTAAAAAGAAAGAAGAAAAACGGCGTCCCTTAATGTTATACATATAGACCCACGCTATATAACCAATAAACAAAAAAGGTATACCTCTTGGTTACCCTCTAAGGTATCTGATAAGAAATTAATGGACGGGTTAATTCGTCAGAAATTTCAAATTAAAGTAGTCTAGTGGGAAAGAGGTGGTATTTTATTGGATCATATCTCCAGAGACTCTCCTTTCACGACAGTGCATGATTTCATCAAATTGTGACTTATATATTACGTAAAAACTATAAAAAAAAACTTAAACTTGTCCTTTTGTTTGGCCTGTCTCATAGTCATTTGTTGTTGTTGTTGTTGTTGCTATTGTTGTTGTTATCGTTGTTGTTGTTGTTGCAGAAGGCCCTATTATTGTTGCTATCTTTCTTGTAACTCAAACGAACTTTAATTTGATAATTACGATCACCGTATTGTGTTCCTCTTCGGCAAAACATTTTGCTGATTTTTTTAGTTTTTCTATAACAAAACAGGTCTGACGTCATCACGTCATCATACAAATCAACAGTAATATGTGCAAAACAATATATGATACATTCCCTAAATTCAGTGTTTTCCCCTTGAAGTTATAATATCACAGAATCACTGACAGATAGATACAACATGACCGTTTAGATTTTCAGCTGAGACGTGATGTACAGGTATATAAGCCTATAAATTTGTTTAGAAAACGAATATTGTAATACACTTCAAAACCGCCTTAAATCGACCATCAGTATAACGTTATTTCATACCTTTATATGTTTAGCATAAACCACTTTGTAAGTGTGTTTGTATGACTAAGCATGGTACTTAACGTGTAGGCCTATATAACCGATGCTTTCCATCTTTAGCTTTGACCACGGTTTTTTTTTTTATTTACTTCAAGTGCACTTCGTCGCCATTCCTTTTGATAATAGCCACCTATATATATACATATATATATATATATATATATAGACGAGATATGTCATTGGAAATGTCCATAATTTAAGCTCTGAACATCAGTCCAGCAGATAGAGATGCTGTGATACAAACAGGGCAGTTAATTTCCTTTGATTTATACCCGAGCTGTATCTCATGGTTATGGCCATGTGCACAACATATTGAAACTTACAGAGTGCTTCACTTGTATAGAAACATTAGATGGTGTGCCCCTCCCCTCATGTAGTTGTATTTCCATATATGGTATTCATAATTAGAATGATATTCCTACAATAGGGAATTCCTCTTAATTGTTTATTTTCAGCTTAAAATTTTAATACTTTGCAGAACAGCATCTTCAAAAGAATCTTTTACAATGTTGCAACAAATACCTGGATGAATATAGTTTGACTTGGTTGATTCTTAATTAATGTTTGATCTCAGCAAATACAAGAACTGTTGTTTTCTGATATCTTTATTTCTCAGTGTGTTAAGTATCATATTTATTATATATATATATATATATATATATATATATATATATATATATTATATATATATATATATATATATATATATATATATATATATATATATATATATATATATATTATATATATTATATATATATATATATATATTATATATATATATATATGCATGGTTCATCGACAACACACATTTCTGTCCAAAACATAATCAGCCAACAGACATCCATCATTTTTTCATCCTTCTTTATAAGCAATTTCTGTTCTGTGGAGAGAGTAAACCTAAAAAGACCTTCGATTTACGCTCAGATGAATAGCATGCATCGGAAAACAATTTTTTTTTTTTTTTTGGTGACTCTAGGTGAATTTTTCTTTCGATAATGTTTCCTATTACGTGGATACGTTATACATACATAACGAGAATCAAGGAGGAGAGAGAGAGAGAGAGGTGGAGCTGTGGAGAGAGGAGAGAGGCAGATCACAACATGGAAAGATTCACTGGGTTTCTTCTTCAATTTTCTTTGAGACTCTATGGTATCATACAATAATAATATTATCGATTTGTTTAATTTGGGACTGGCATCGATTAAAGGATTTCTTTGTCGTTTGTTTTCTTCGAAAACTCCGACGATCAAAAAGTAGTTGCATCATTATTAAATGAATATAATGGCATATATGCACACAAAAACCTATATAGATATATTATGCATGTATATGTACACAAACATACACACCCATTCACGCACACGCGTGCTATACATGCAAACACACACACAAATATATATATATATATATATATATATATCTCAGATATGTTAATGGATGTCCACTTATGATGAAGCATTACCTGCTTGGTCAGAGCGCCACTGAATCACAACCCATCGTTAATATATAAGCATCATGTTGTTTTCACTGAAATGTCACTTAAACGTTTCCGTAGGTTCTGTTATTAAAAACTTCTCGAGTGTATACACAAGTAATGAATGGTTGTTTGCTTATGTTGTTATCATTATTTTTCGAAAAAAAAGACTGAAGCTTTTGAAAGAAAAAAGAACGTTAGCTCACGATATGTTATTTAAACGAACGAGTGGTTTTGAATAATCGCTATTTACAAAAGGAGGGACGGAATGGGTCATTATAAAACTATTTCGCCGAAGAAAATATGAGTAGTGATTATTCAAAACATTAGTTTAAGTAGTGGTAAAGTGGCTTACAGATGTATCACTGCTGTTGTTTGTTATTATTTGTTGGTGGTGGTTTTGTTGTATTTGAAACAGGGTTCTTTGTTGCTCAATTATCAATGTCATGTCAGTTCATCAATCATGACTTTCATATAAATCCAATGTACTAAGAACAACAACGCGTTGTTAAACTTTATTTTACTTTCTAGAATCAGTTTGTGAATGGAAAAATAGGTAAATAACCCTCGTTTAAAGGTTACAAAAAAATAATAGTGAGAAAGATGATGATGATGGTGGTGATGATGATGATGATGATGATGATGATGATGATGATGATGATGATGATGATGATCGTGATGATGATGATCGTGATGATGATGATCGTGATGATGATGGTCGTGATGATGATGGTCGTGATGATGATGGTCGTGATGATGATGGTCGTGATGATGATGATATATGTGTATTAAATTTAAATACATCATCGCAGAGTTTTACATGATAGTCATAATTATGTGGTGGCCCTTTTGGCGTTCCATACTTTCATACTAGTCTGGTTTTCGTCATATCTCAGCATCTATTCATCCTATTGACCTTGACCTTGCTGTACATAGTAGTAGATAAACTCTTACTTCGTCAACCACTATCGTGATAAAAAAACTTGTGTTTCCATACAAAGAGGAAGAATACTGAATACTATCCTCCTATAATATAATAGCACATGAGTATATTATAAGCCATGTCACCAATTGAGAGACGTTCCAATCAAAGCAACAGATTTCATAGACAAAATCAATACTTCGACTATTCGAACAGCAAGAGAAGATCAAATTCCCTCTCCATCGATATAAAAGTCAAGGTTATTGGCCAAAATTAAGGATAGTCTTTTTGACTGTCCAATGACAAGATTTGTATAACTTGCAGAGTCGTGAGCTTTTCTTTTCGCATTGTGTTGTTGTATTGAACACAATTATGTTGACAGGTTTGCAGAACACGCCTCAAATTTTCTTTTAAAATTACGTTAATTTATCAACGCAACTACCATAAAAGTACAGGTAAAGTTTATTACTGAATATAAGTGCTCTACGTATAGTTTCTTGCAAAATGACAAAAACAAACGTCCAAAATAAAACAGTTCATTATTGATTTTTGTTTTCAGGTACTGCCTAGCTTATTCTAATTAGTGTAACAGTAAACTTTATATGATACAAATCGTTGTGAAAATGTGTTTCTCCGTTCAACAGAAGTCAATGACTCCATGTTCGGACTTGGTACCCAAATTACCTGTAATTATTTGTACCTGTCATTGTAGTTTCACTCTTCCAGAATTCAGTAAAACAAAACCCCTATCATATATTGGAATAGCCCACGGCAGATTTGGGGTTAAACCCACCAATTTGCCTATCGGAAAGTGAATCGACCTTGCACATGCATCGCTAATTTCTCCGATAAAGTAAGAGCATTTTAAGCGGTGAAGTAATTGACATGACCCCTCCCTACCTCACCACTCACCTCCCTCTCCCCTCCCATCCCCTCCCCTCCCTTCCAGTGGCGGAGCGTCCATTTAGTCAGGGGGCGAATGCCCCCCCCCCCCTGACGGACTCAAATGGACTGCTGGCGCCCTTTTCAGCTTTTTACTATTTTTACTTATTCGCGATTATTGACTTTTTTATTGCGCTCTCATCTACCTATTGACATTTGTCACATTTTGTTGGTGTAATTTTCTGACAAAATGGCGATGACACCAATTTATTCTTCGTTTATCTGCAAATTAGCAAGGCCCGGAAAGGGTCATTTCCTGCTACCTAGGGAGTATCTTGACTCAAAAAATTTCTGTACGCTCCGCGCCAACCTGTGGTGGCGCTCCGCTAAGAAAGTGTCGAAAGCTCCCCTAGAGACCATTCTCGCCCCTCTGACCAATACCCCTAGCTCCGCCACTGCTCCCCTCCCCCTCAAACCGTCTATCCGTGAACTCCCTTGTCACCATCATGGTATCAATACACACCTATGATGTAACGATACGACCAGACGACAGCCCTCCGTTAATGACACTACAATAATACCAGGCGAATTTATTATCTAAAATAAAAATATAGAAGTATATCTAAAATACCGACTGTTTATATAATATAACGTCAATTTTGCCATGTCATCATTTTAGCTATAAGCCTAGCCCTCAAAGTCGCCGAGCCAACACACTCCATCCAAATGTATCCGTTGCGCAGTTACAGTCACGTGACATAATTCTTGACGCAGTTTCATCGACACAAAGAAAACCATTTGTTGCGCTGTCTCCATGGAAAACGTAGATATATAACAATAATCAGGTCACATAATGAAAAATATTCATAATAATCCACGATAGTTTAATATCTCGTTAGGAAAGAAAAGATTGTATGAAAATTGGCTCGGTGACTCATAAATTTCCATTAATGCTTTGTATAAAATTTCATTACATAAGTACATATAATAATACATTTACTGATATGTACTTAGCTCATATACGCTTGCCCCAACCCAGTTGCTAGGTCTTCATTAAAAAAAAAAACTCCTTGGCATTGGGGAAATCCTTGACTATTGGGTATCCTCGGCATTTTCACTTGTTTAATCCTGCAGTGAACAAAATAATGTTGTTGGTAAATACATAATATATGGATTGTACGATAGGATACTACGGCCTAGTTTGTCAATTTAAAAATCGATTATCTAAATAGAACCAAATATCACCATGAACTTTCTATAGATTATGACCTTTATCGGGATTACAAGTAGGTAATGTTTATACAGAAGCGTGCCTGTATTGCATATTATGACGAAAAGTATGTGCTTATGTAAAATGATTGTAGACTACATTTACAATATCGATTCTACTACACACATGCATTGTAGCTAGTGGATGTGTTTGAAGGTCGTTTAATTATAACATACGGTATACGATGTGAATCAGTTACACTACAGTGAGAGTATCATCATTGCATATATACGCTATATGGCGTATACCAATGATTATTATCAATAATTAATATGTAATAACGAATTAATAACTTTTGAGACATAATAAGTATTATTATTTATTTCTTTTTTTGGCTGACGATCCAAAGCTTGTGATAAAAGGTGTGTTCTCTATCTACAAATCTAAATGACTCAGTCAAATGTTGCCAGGTGTCTAATCTTTAATTGTAAAGATAAATGTGTGTTAAGGGAACTTCATTGTAAGTTTTGTTTTGATTTTAAAAATCACTACTTCTAACCTCCTGTTTGACGTCATCATATAAGCATAATTTTAGACGGTCCATTCACAGAAGGAGAATGTCGTGTTGGATAAAATAATTTCATGAACAACATTCAAGCAATAACGAAGAAGCCACACAATAACAGGAACATATATATTGCAGCAAGATTTTCGGAGATTTTAATTTTCCTGGTTTATAGTATATAGGGTTTGTCTGAGGCAAGGGGAGCGTGATGGATTGGCCCACCTCTCTTTTCAGGTTTTATTTTACTTTTATTTTTAATTTAGACGGAGGAGAATTGTTTCAGAGAAGGTCGCTGAAACTGAATGCATTTTAAGAACGAAGAGATTCGGACTTGGCACGAATCGGTAAAATCGGTAAAAGTCTCCCATGCCTATATGTTTTGTATTCTGTTCCCTGTACACATGCGCAGTTACCCGAAATATCATATTTTTATGTATATAAAAATCTTACGTAATTAGTGCGTAATTGGTGCGATTTGGTTGTCACTTTCTGAAAATGTTCCTTCCTCTTGCCTATTGGCAAGCTGATCTAAATATGAAAAGTTTGCAGAAAGAACAAAATAGGAAAATTGAGTATAAATTCCGAAAAAGGGAAGCAATAACTTGCATTACCTATAACCCCCCCCCCCCGTTGATTCTGCACCCTCCCATGCATATGTTTCCCTCTTCCGGGCCCAGGACACCCTTCCATAAAAGTTCATGTCCCCTACCTATTATATCACTCTCGGGAATTTAACCCTTCCCCCTCCTCTTCCAGCTTTGAAATCCTTTGCACTACAGCGTGTTATACATTCTATTATATATCCTGTAATCAAACTGAAATGTATAGTGACAGTATCGTATATGTGTTTAACGACAAGCTTCATCATATCCTCAGAAATACTGAACGTTACCTAAGAATATATATTCTAATCACCACTTAACACTGCATTATTAATGTCTCCGTATATCGAGCTGGAACAAATACGTAGTTAAATTTACCGTTGTCACGTAAATAATGGAGGTCTTTGAAATGCAGATCTAACAAAGTGGAATTAATGATTCCTATTGCAGGGGCTTGACCAGATCGAAGTTAAAGCTCATGTATCACGAGAGTTCTTGGGCTTTAACGATTATATGGGGAACTGTATGAAGGACTGTAACGTTTATGTTTTTGGTTCACTTTGCAAAAAGTCAGTTTAAAGAAAAACACAAAGAACCCATGCAGTTACTACTGTAAATCTTAAAGGTTTGTACCATAGTGAAAACTGGATCGTGCTATAAATCGGTAGCATGTGTTATAAGCAGTGGCGGAGCGTCCATACAGTCAGGGGGGGGGGGCAAATGCCCCCCCCCCCCCTGACGGACTCAAATGGACTGCTGGCGCCCTTTTCAGCTTTTAACTACTTTATACTTATTCGCGATTATTGACTTTTTCATTGCGCTCTCATCTACCTATTGACATTTGTCACAATTTGTATGTGTAATTTTCTGACATAATGGCGATGACACCTATTTATTTTTCGTTTATCTGCAAATTAGCAAGGCCCGGAAAGGGTCATTTCCTGCGATCTAGGGAGTATCTTTTCTAAAAAAAAAATCGGTACGCTCCGCGCCAACCTGTGGTGGCGCTCCGCTTAGATAGTGTCGAAAGCGCCCCTACAGACCATTCTCGCCCCCCCCCCCTGACCAATACCCCTAGCTCCGCTACTGGTTATTAGGATTACAGTAAGAACTGAGGATAAGTGTAATTCCAACAAATACAGTTGCTGCGATTTGTTGGGATTTACACATATCTTCAGTTCTTACTGTAAACCTAATAGCACATGCTACCGATTTATCAGATTTGTCAGCACAATGCAGTATTTACTGTGGTACAAAGTTTTAAGATTTTTACAGTATAGTTACTGTGAATCGGCTGAAGAAACGCATTACGTTGAAAGTATTCTCAACCATGTTTTACGCTTTAAAGGTTTACGGACACCTAGGAACAACATCGTCATTATCACTATAACAGGCATAAGAAATCATGAAAATAGCTGCAACTTCCATCAAAATCCATCATAGATGAACCATTTTACAAGTCTTTTCTTAATTCTAGTTTCATTTTATGAATAAACATTAGCTAATTATGCACATTGATGTAAATTGATGTAAATGGAGTGACTGAATAATTTTCTTTTATGTTATTCCTTTGGTAATACAACCTTCATTTCAAGGACACTAACCACTGGTTTTTAGTCTAATGCGATTTTTTTCTTTGAAATATTTTATTGTAATATTTGGAAAGAGGAACATCATATTATTCAAATGATATAGTTGGGCTTGTAATTATGGGTTAACTTATTAGGGGTTAAAATAAGTTTGTTAATTTTGATGTGCGCAACACTCTACGTCATATAGTTTGCATATAATTCATGAGTTTCCCCAGATATATCAAAACGTGAAATGTGTATATCGTGGAAACGAATAGAGGTTTTCGAAAAATTTCAACAATTTTTGAATGGGATTTATCACACACACAAATGTACTGAATACGACGCAAATTGACTAGATGTCCGTAGACCTTTAACGGTTATAGGGGAAGGTTTTATGATGTTCGTGCAAATAGTCAGGTTACGTTGGAAGTATTCTCAATCATGTTAAAACGTTCATTCATTCGAATTCTTAGGCTTAGAATTGTAAAGTTTAAAAAGAGAAATAACTTTAATCTGGCACAAATGTATTGAATGTATTTGTTTATTACTTAATTAATTAATCATTTCATTGACAAGGTTAATAGTGAAACAATTGCATCGGTTTATTGGTGATGGTGGGGATGAGAAGGGAGCGGTGAAGCTTATAGATCATTGCACTATTTACTTGAGTAATCTGGTAATTTTTTATTTATTTTGTTATTCTTTTTGGTAGTGGAACCCAACCACCTACTCTAAATAATGAAAGAAAAATTGGAATAAGACTAAATTTTGCCAAATTAACAGAAGGTCGTGTTTACAATAATCAACTTTTTGGATAACTTTCGTTCTTTTCAACATTGAGGCAAAGTTTGTTTTCTTTTCACGAACATGATTTTGTCCTCAATTGCGTCTGTCTGTCGTAGCATCTGTTCCGAGGAGATTTAATTTGTAGACATAATTACTTGCACATGGAATATAGGCTAAAACTTGTTAACCAGATTCGACTGATCTGAACTAATTATAATTTCATGACCCAATTGAGATATTTTATTTATTAATAAAAGATAAAGAAAGTCATCATTTCTTTGTCGTAAGACAATGATTGGGTACATCACTGTACGAAATTTGTCACTCACGTGTCCTGCGGATCGACAACATACAGTAAATATTCAGTGACGTCACTCTTCAGTTGATTTTTAAAGGGATATTCAGCTGCAAAAAAAATAAATTGTTTAACTAACACGATTGCTGCAACGATGCATATTGAGATGAAAACCACATTATTCTAGCATTAGTATTGTGCAGATACAATTTAAAAAAAAAAGTGCATGCAATTTCATCAAGGCATTTGGCAACAGTAGAGTAAGTGCATCATGGCAATTTGGCTAGTTAGTAAAAAGAAAAAGGTAAAAAAATCCAAGGATAAATAATAAAAAGAACAATATAAGAAGGATAAAATCTTCAAGGATATCTGACAAGACGACATCGACTACAGACCACCAGATATATGATCCAGTTCCTGGGAGCGAAAAAAAGATTTATCCGGCAAAATATAGTTTATTCAAATAACACCATTTAAGATTATAGGAACAAGATATTAAGATTTTTATTTCGTTTTTTATAACAGCCCTAAAATAATTTCTCTTTCATATAAAGGTAACATTATCTATACCGCAATACCCCTTTAAGGGTCAATTTAGGCTTCATTTGTCATTGTCAAAGAAAAGGAGAATTTGAGTTCTAGTAATGACATACAGTTACTACGGTTTGATAGATATCTACTATTAAGATATGCCAAATATCTTCTTTAACACTATAAATTGATGATGAAAACTGATGATGAGAAATGAAATTCCCCGTTAGCAGTTAGGATATGTTAAATATCGGGAGTGCTTCTTTAAAGGATTGGTTCAGGTGTTTGACATGTCTATTTTGTATGAAAGAGCACAAAAAGACAAAAAGAACAGCGAAGAAACTACCATGATAGCATGCTCTGTTAAGGAGATATGACACTTTGAAGATATCAAAATTTCTTTGAAAACGACTGGTGTAGAAAGACTTTCTGTGAGGGTGTGATGTCACATCCTCACTTCCTTAACATTTGTGAAAATTATTTCTTTAAAAATTGTTTACATTTTTTAACACATTTGAAAATAATATAATCAAAATTCTTCAGATGTTTAATCTCAAATACTTCCTTTGATAAATATGAGATCTCCTGACATATCTTTTGGTTGAAAGTCATGAAATCTCACAAAATATTTAGAGATAAAAAACAAAGACTTTTCAGGAATGTGACATCACAGCTAGCCAGATTTCAGCAGTTTCTACACAATCTGATAAAACTTTACACTTGAATATCTCTTTAACCGAAAAAGATATTTGAACAGTTTTTTTTTCCTCACCACTGTGTTTCTTTTATTGTCCTCTTTCATATAACATATACATGTATGACAACTGACCAAATCCTTTAACGTTACAAATTGAGGATGAGAAATGATATTCAAAGAAGCACGTCATCAAATACGTCATCATTGTATGACTCAGTTTTGCAATAACAGTGGCCTCGTTATTCCTAGTTAATTCCCTGCAACAGTCAATAGATCCCCCCCCCCTCCCCCCGCGTCATGTCGTTCCCCCGACTCGTTTATGGCACATTAAATGTCACTGAATTTGTTATCTAAATGTTCTGTACGTCTGTGCATTCTCTGAAATGCTGCATTACGGAGATGATAACATTTTGATATTGGATAGTGCCAGTGTTGTTTATTGCTCTTGTTGATACTTTGGGGACGGGTAGGGGGGGGGCTGAAGTTAAACCTGTAACGCTGCTTTAATCTCCGAGTAATAGAAATATTTAGCTCTGCTTAAAATAGGAGAAATGAGTATAGAAACATGTATGTAGTAAGTTCAATGTCCACATCGGCGCTCCATACAGAATCACAAGTGTGTTACGCAAAGTTATACCCTGGCATGGCCTTGTATAAATCAATGGTTTTAACAGCATAGCACTCAAGGAAATTGGTTTTCTCCATTGTCTACAAAAAATATGAAGTAAATTCAGTCAGACAAATTAATCAATGTCCGTTAGTATAAATTCAACTAACTTGGTTTTTACGTCCATTTGAAAAATTCCTATCGAAGGCCATCATCAGAGGTGTACACAAACTTAGCGTGCTAGAAATTGCAAACTGAAGTTGAAAGAAGGACTTTTCTGACGGTTATGACTATCGAAATCATTTCACAGATGTTAGAAGATATTGCAGAAAGGAAAGAATGCCCTGCGTGTGGCAGTAAAGTACTTGTTGACTTTTGAATATGCATGAGCTTTACCATTATATTTGACTTTATAGCATATTTGGAGGCCACACTTTTGGCTACCCTAAAGCCTATATCTCAAGTTCATTTAGACGTATAGATGAATGGGTAATATAAAGAGTTGTAATTTGGACTTTCGGCTTGTCAAAGCGTTCTAAAATACCACGTGCAATTGCTATTTTGCTCTATTATTCCGTTACTTTTCATTATTCATGTGTCGTTTCGTTTCTCGCATTTTTCAACTAGTAATTTATTGACAGCTGTTATTGGTTACCACATTCAATGATGACAAGAAATGCGGCAAGCATTTGTTAGGCCTATCGTTTACATGCACGCATTTAAGTCATATCTTGCTTATAGTCGATGAAGTTACATTCAGGCATTCAGTCATAACTCGTCGACGGAAGTTCAACGAGAAGAACGAGTACAAACATCTTAGCTCAAGGACGAGTATGTAATTTTGTACTATAGTTCATATACTACTATTCAAAATGTCCCCCTAGTATCGAATATTTATTCACACATGCGCGTTTGAGTACGAGTAACTATGGTTACTATGCTACAGTATAGGTACGTTTATACCGACTTAACATGTAGTTCTGTTGTTACGACACACTGTGTTGGGGTGGGGGGGGGGGGGCACAGTTGTATACACCCAGTCGTTTCGTTTTGTTGAATCCAATGCAAATGAGCCAAGTTAAACTAATGCGATGTATAGCAACGGTTCTTAACAGAACCATCAAGATTGCTACAGCAATGTTCAGAGACCCTGAGCTAAAGGGAAATGACGTCATTGGGAGTAAATAATGGTATTGGCCCCCTTTTCACGACAGTAATGGTTATTTGTGATTCAAGTCAATCGTTAATATATACTTATTATATACACCACTTCATAGAATCGCTATTTGTGGTTATCTAAATCAAGATATATATCTTTGCTCGCATTTATCTCTTTATTATGGATTGAATTCTTTGTAACTTAGATTTCACGTAACCATGGACTACTCCGTCACAACGACGTCGTAATTTTTCTTTCTTTTTTGTTGTGCTTTGTGTTACTGCGTACGTAATCACTTGTAAAATCTAAATCAGCATATCTAATCATTATATTTGCATACTTTTATTTTTATCTTTGTCATTTGAACTCTTAGGAACCCGCTATAATTCAATGACGTAATATTGTCATGATTATATATATAAGGTCACAATCACGATGTTGTAACGGGAGCGGGGTTGAGAGTGGATCGAGCTGTTTATATTTCGTGCGCATGCGCTGTCTTGGCTGACATTTTTCTTCTTCTCCTTCTTCTTGAAAGAAAGTGGGGCTGAAGTCATTCTAATGAACCAATTTTAATGAGATTTTTTTTGCAACAAGTATGTATTAAAAATAATTATCAGATTCAACGCACTCTCTACTGCTTTTAATATGTAACTATATGTGAAGCTTGGGAACGTATACTAGAAATGGCAAGTCTTGACGGATAGTATAAGATGCCCTGAAAGTCCGTATATAGCAAGACTTTCCTTTGGCGACAGACCATGATTAAAATATTCATGAGATGTAAATTCAGAGCCGGTGAATAATTGATCTACATCTGCAAATAAAGAACCGATAGAAAGTCATCACCCATTTCTTTTTGCTCGGTTTGAAGCAAGAAAGCAGAAAGAAGAACGAGGGGAAGAAGATAATTACATTCAAGTAACAGAATACTTATATTTTGTAATGTTTACGTACGCATCCCATATAAGAATGTTTGGGAAGTTTGATAGAAGGTGGGGTGGTTTGGGGGGAGTGGCGTGACGGTCTCGATGGATAAGTATATCATTTCTTAATCGCTTCTCGGCCTTTTGACTAAAATAATGCGTAGTAACTGTTCCCCTTTCAAATGGAATCGTCATACACACCTGGCGATGAATAACCACACAGTCACAGTATCAATGTAAGGGGTTCTGGGGTTGAGAGTGGACCAGTAGTTTGCTTGTTTGGTTTTCGTGTCCATGTTCTCGTCTGGGAGGGGTCCAAGCTGATACTAGTGGTCCCCCCTCTTCTTAGTAGGAGAAAAACCCACCCCATCACCCTCCTCTCCTTTGTGGGAAAATAAAATTGGTTCTGAAGAATATCTACACGTACATGGTTAAAAACCTGCAGTATAAATAGTACGATCAAAAACTGTTGGAAGAGTTGTCACAAATTGGGCTAGCTTATAGATGGCCAAAATCACTGTCGAAAAAGTATTCCACCTGTTTCTGTTACATTATCGGCAAAACCTCAGAATAATGTTTTATAAATCCAACCGGACGCTTAACGTAAAATAGAAGAAAGAGACAATTTCCGTAAAAATGATAATTCCTTAAGAATGATATGACCTTACCTATATTTCAGTGGCAATATTTTGGCAAATTAATAAGTGACAAATTAAAAAAAAAATTAGGAAAATTTAACCAAGAGGATATGCAAATTTTGTTTAACAATACACACTGTTTATATTTTTTGGACTATCCAAAAAATGATATGAAAACGGTTATTTGTATATATTTCTAACGGAAAAACATGTCTACGAAGTGAACTGAAGATGTATCGCAAGTGAGTGTCTATAGTTGTATACATGTCACAGCGATAATGAAGGGCCTCGCGCACAGTATAGTTTCGAAATTAGATGGTTAGGCCTACATTTCAAACTGTTTAAGCATCCATATATTTGGAGTAGGGAACAAGATATATTGAGATGGACTTTCCAGCTATAAGTGTGGATTCTTTTCTTTTCTTCCTCTTCAAAAACAAATATAATATCTCTTTAAACTTTCCCGAGCGCATTACCATTATAGCGTGCTAGGCCTTGTCCAAAATGAGTTAGTTTTCCTTTTTGAAAACAAGTCGAAAAGAGTGAAAGAAAGAAAGAAAAAGACAAGTAAGTCAAGAAAAAAAAACGGAGACAGATATCGTCGAAATATTTTACCTTATCCGCCATGATGGATGAGCGGAAAGACAACTAACAACAGACTATATATTGAAATGTCTTTCCAAATGAACACAAATCCCTGTTAAAACAGGCAATTTAGGTAATGAGGGATTAGTGATTATATGAAGGTCGTTTTCCTTGCATTCTGTTGAAAGTTATTCACATTTTGCCCCAAAAAAACAAAACAAAAAAAGATTAAAGATGAAAGGTTGCTTCCCGTTTATGCAAGATTATTTATAAAACAAAATAATAATGAAAATAAACATGTATTTATGTGTCTGTATGCGTGTAAATTATCTATAATCACAAACCGTAATCGATATATGTTATGAAAAACTTACTGCATAAATAAGTTATGAATTATTTAACTATATTTCTTATCCAATGCATACTTCACCATAAGTAACTAACCTCAGCGCCCCTAATATGGTAATATAATCATATATATATATATAATAATATATAATATATATAATATACTACAATGTGAAAAAATTGTCACCAAAACAGAACTAGTATTGTTCGATATATATATATATATATAAAAATATTTTTAAATATTTTTAAAAAAATAAATTTTTAAAAATATTTATTATATATATATATATATATATATATATATATATATATATATATATATATATATATATATATATATATATATATAAATATTCTGAAAAATGGAACTGCTTGTCCAGTTGTCTGACGATCGCTATAACGCGTGAAACTCCGAGTTACAACTACTAGTGTTCCACTAGTCTCAACTAGTATCAATATATATTCCGCTCTGTCCACTGGACATAGAGCACTCTGCGCCAAGATAGACGCCAACCAACCAACTCTCTCTCTTTCTCTCTCTCTATATATATATATATTATGTTTATAATATTTGTGTAGATTTTATTTGTGAAGTTTTCCACGTTCTGCAACGTGGGATTGCGAGCAGCAGTTTGGCAGAGACAAATATATTTATGCTTAACTTTTTTCTTGTTTTCAGATAATGGAACTGTTAAAGACGGTTTTATACATTGACAACAGCAGACTCGCTGTGTTATCGTCGGCGGACGCGGGAACCCAGCAGCCCACGAATGGAAATCAATATTTGACCAATAATTCCATTGCTTGGATGGTCTTCCTACCATTTGTGACATTCGAAAATATTTTGTGTCTGCTAGCGATCGCATCTCGTCGAAAGTGGAAGAGCCCGGATGTTTTACTGTTTTCCATAGTATTTAATAATCTATTAACTTTGTTGTTCCCTGTAACAGTTTACACCATTTTTGTTTTTAGTCGAGCTCCGTGGTCTGAAAATTTGACTGCGTGCAAATTTGTCGTTTGGTGTGTCATGAGTTTCAGAATTGTGAATGCCTTACAATTAGCATTTTTAGCTCTAGACCGAGTTTGGACGATAAAATGGCCGGGTTCGTATACCGTTCACAATACAGCCAATCAGAATGCTCGAACAGCGGGATTGATGTGGTTATTCGGTATTTCGATTGGTACAGTACCTCTGA
The DNA here is from genome assembly GCF_037975245.1 of Apostichopus japonicus. Lineage (NCBI taxonomy): Eukaryota > Metazoa > Echinodermata > Holothuroidea > Aspidochirotida > Stichopodidae > Apostichopus > Apostichopus japonicus. Next base: position 15,025,215 of record NC_092571.1, read on the forward strand.
TTGGTTGGGAGCAACCAGCCATTGAAAACTGCAGTCTTGTATTAGATGTCGCTGGATTAGGTTATACATTATGCGTTGTCATATTAATTGTCGGAAGTTCTTCTATAAGCGTTGGTTGTGTCATCACCATGGTGATCAAACTCAAATTTGATGACGAAGAATTTTTACAGTCCTCCGGAAGTAAACAAACCGTTCCTGAAATTGTTGTACAAAGCGAGACGGGAGAACGGCAGACGGACGGACACGATTCACGTGACCTGCAAAACCGCCAAATATGTACTATTGTGGCCTGGGTCGTCATTGTAGATGTACTCATCAACGAACTTCCATTCACGGTAAGATCTCGTTAGAATTATTTCAGTCGTTTCTTGTCATCATTGTCACAAAATGTTCAAACTCTTCATCAAATATCCTAGTTCACGAATTGAGAATATTGAGCATACTGTACGTATATAATAATATATTATTATGATAGGCTTAGGCCTACGCGTTCTGTTGGTATAATATTCCTTCCCTCTCACCCACCCACCCCAGCCCCTCCGCCCGTCCCTTGCAGATTAGCAGCCCAGGTAACAAGGTAGGGGTGGTGCAAATTCCTTTCAATCACGAAACAGCATGTTAAGGCTCTAGAAGAGATGTGGTTAGCATCCCAAACTTGTCCGATGAAAAGTATTTAACTAATTGGCAACATCTCGTATAGCAAAACCGCACCCAGGAAAAGAAGACACTATGATTTCTCAAATAAAACCTCTAAAAGAAGCCCAAATACAGCATTTTCTGCTCCCTTGCGTCTGAAATGTCATTTTGATGTGATAAGTAGTGGTATATGTATTACCATGGTCACGTTTAATTAACCGTTACCATGAGGGGTAACTGCAACATGTTATGTGGGAAAGTTTGGAAAATTCATGAAACAAATTGACTTTGAAATATATAGCATGAATTGCATTATTTATGTCATTAATTTTGTCTTTCTGATTCCAAATACCAAAACAAAATGTTCATAAGTTACGGCGGGTGTTTGCCAACTATATAATGATACAACCTTTATATAGATGATCGAACAAATAAAACTCAAGATCAATAACTGGTTATCTTCTAAGTGGAAACCTCCCTGGTTCCTCTTACTACAACTCACACATTACCGTCAAACAGCATGCAGACACGCATATATCAAATAGAACGTAAAATCAAAACATTTACCACCATATACTAAGTTTTACTCGGCACATTTAACATATACGTTTGTCATATATATAAATATATATATATATATATATATATATATATATATATATATATATATATATATATATATATATATATATATATATATATATATATATATATATATATATATATATATATATATATATATATATATATATATATATATATATATATATATATATATATATATATACCAGTAAGGAAGGTCGTCATTCCAACTGAATATCCAACAACGCTAGACCTGTTTGTTGACATATTTTACCTTACTCTATTGAGATCAATCATGAATGCTAACCAACTCGATGTCATGTGTGAATCCTAAGGCAGGATCTCGAAACAGATACTTTGTTAAATGGAATGGAATTAAACGGTCAAGGAAAATAAATACATATACATATGCAACTTAATTGTAGTATGTTCACGATGTAACGTACTATATACGAAGCAAGTAACTCCTTGATAAAGATAAAGCTGCTGATAAATACGACCTTACTATTATTAAGAAGCGTGCAACTTGTTATGCACTTTAGCCTATCGCGTGAACTATATTGATTTTATTTGCTGTGTTCAGTTACTTCTATATGTAAGATTGTGTATACGTTGGTGTAGAGAAGATGTAAGCTAGGCTTAATAATGTCGGGTCACGGAATGGTTAGTTAATTCGTAAATCTCTCTTTTAGTGAGACTACCGGGAATGAGTTTGATTATAATATACATATGAGGTGGTTTGTTCAGAATTTTCTGTAAAGTCTTAACTTACAACATAAAACAAACTGTTTAGCTGTGATGTGGGTAAATGTAACAAAAGCGTGTCTGTACTTTGTGGGGATACATAATAAGTAAACATCAGAGGAAGTAGAGATAACGCAGGTTCGAAATATGACAATACCTAAATATGTAAGGACTAGTATTTCGAACCGTGTAGGACTGTATACGTATTGATTGATATCCTAGTAGTTGTAGTATATATAGTTCTAGTATCTAATGACCTAAGAGATAACAATTCTCCTGGTATTATCGGAACCGAATTTAGGGATCATTTACCGATTTGTTGCAACCAGGTTATTTTAGAAGAAATACTACATTTAAGTGTATTAGTTATAACAACTCCCTGGATATATACGCATGTATGGAGAGTGATACATGCAAGGGCGTAGGAACCGGGGGGGGGGCTGGGGGCGCCAGCCCCCCCCCCCCCCCAGTGAAAAATGTGGAGGGGCGGAAGTATCATTCCGCCCCCCCCGCTCCGCAAGTCAGAAAACCCCTTTTTCATTTCCAAATGAGAAAAAAAATCTCATTTGGAGCACCAAATTGCATCCAAGGCCAGGTGAAAATACAAAATTAAGTTTATAAAATGGAGTGGGTGTTGAAGTGTGCTATATTGCACCAAATTGCATCTGAGGCCACCTGGAAATGCAAAAATTCCAAAGGGGAGGGGGACACCCCCTCCCCTTAGACCCCTCCCCCAGGCCGGCCATCAGTCTTCAGCCCCCCCACTCAAAAGTACCTTCCTACGCCACTGGATACATGTACTAGGAATACTGAGAGTGTTGTGCGGTGGTTAGTCCATGGTTGTATGGAACAATGTTTATCTTACCCTGCAGTATGTAAACAAAACCCGCAGTCACAATGTGGGAGATATAACTCCGCATTGCTCTTTGAGAAAAATCAATTATTATAAAAAATATTTTAACAAATATAAAAATACGAAAAACATTATCCTTAATTACTCGGGGTTGATTAACATCAGTGTACAAGCACACTTCGACAGCACGAAATTTTTCATTACCGATCCAACATGAAATAATAAATTGCAACCATGCCAGCCACATAAATAGGTAAACTGACGTGTTTTCCATCAGAAGTTATTTGATGCCAACCAGTCTAATGTCAACAAAACATGACGGGCGATAAATGACAGTCAAAAGGTTATCTCTAGTCAATGCAGTATGGAAACCATTACGAATAGGTCTGAATTCAATTCTGCCTTTAATCAGTATCATTCGAGTGTATAGCCCAAATGATGTTGAAATCATTTCTGTCCCTTAAATAATCTGCACATAATTGTACCAGCAGCACTGATAGTATATATATATATATATATATATATATATATATATATATATATATATATATATTTATATATATATATATACATATATATATATATATATATATATATATATACATATATATATATATATATATATATATATTTATATATATATATATATATATATATATACATATATATATATATATATATATATATATATATATATATATATATATTGTAAAAAAAACAAACAATATTCCTGCTTTGTCATAGTGCATATAACTACATGTAGGCTACACCACTTATGTTTTTGTTTTTGTTTTTGGGGGGTTAAATTCAGGTATACTAACAGACGCTATGTACGTACATATCGTCCACAAGTGTAACTACGACGAGATAAGCTAAGGTGTTAAGTTCCTACTAATGTAAACTCTCCACACATTATATAAAAAACAGCGCGCATTTTATAATGATTTTCGAATGCTTAGTGATATACTCATTCACTGATATATTATTTATTTCATTTAAAAGCAAATTTGTCAAGGTCGAAGAGGAAAACTATCTTATGAAATAATATTATACGTACTCGATAATAATCGGGTTTGTTGGATAGTTGCATCTTGTTAACAAGAAGATAAAGAGGAGAGAGGTGCGGACTGCGAAAATCAGCTCTTTAATCTCGTCATAACGTCAGAATTGAACTCTCAGTGGAATGAAGTATCCTTCATCTTATCTACGAGTGAAGGCTTGTAAGGTTTAGTTCCAACTTATAATAGAGGAATTACTTTCGACTCAGACCAGGTTTGAGAACATGGACATTATATTACTTATATATTGACACACCCTGCATGAGTCTTTGATATCTGTCGAGAGGAGGTAAACTCATTTCCATCGGGGACTCGAAACAGTGCATGTCTAACTGCTGTTGAACCTGTTGAATCTGTAAGAAAGAACACAGTTTGATGTAATAAGTATCACCTAGGAGATTAATCCTTCACTGTAATTCTATACCTGGGTTACTGAAGACGTGCAAGTTACGGTCCTGCTAAAGAGTGAGTATCTATATAGTTCTTCTTAGCCTGGGAGAGGTGGACGGACTTGAGAAATTAATTCGGTGTAGTTAAACTGACCAGTTATAACTCTCTCCAGGAGTGAATAGGATATTTTGTTTACATGCTTGCATGGTTTCAGTACGTCCTATATATGTTTCCTTTTTATCATGGAAGATATGGCAAAATGTGATATCAAAAAGCCACTATAAGAGGTGTAACTTTTTGCTTTCCGTTTCGAATTACTATTTTGAAGTGAATTGCAAACATTGTTGAACCTAAATTTATCATAAGGTCGATTTAGGGTCTCCTTTATTAGGCGAAGAAACATTAAAACGTTCATATATCTCCCATGACTCTGAAAAAACCCATTTTCTTCTCTGTTTTGGGTAGTTGTGATCATAATAATCTATAGATCAATGGTGGTTTCGAGTTTGCTTCTCCGTGAAATATGGTTTACTCGGGTTCTCATATAGAGCAAGTAGCTATACAAGTAACAATTGACAGTGTTTACGTACGATGTTGGGGGGGGGGGGTCGGGAAAGAGGCTGGTGATGTTTAAATCAAAGTGCTATAGAAAAGGTGACGACGGAGCAGGGTCCACAGTTTTATTGGACCTTAAAGAAATATTTACCTTATTATCACACATTCCTAGTTATACTGCTGATCGCAACAGGATTCAGCACCGATGAAATAGAGGAGATTAAAGAGAGAAAGGCGACGCGGGTTTATGAAATGTAGTCGTGAGACTTCCGGCAAGCGACTTTCATTTTGCTTTTGTACATTATTGTATATTGTTTTATTAGATCGATAAATATTTCGCAACTCTTCTGCCCCCCCTCCCCACCACTTTCCCCACTCCCCCCCCCCCCTTTGTCTACTCCAGGCTCCCCGTTCCCCCTTGCCTGCCCCTTATCGTTCATAATCATTGTATAGTAACTCTCATATAATTTTCCATGTATACTTCATTGCTTCATTTTCTTGTAGTCTGAAGTGAGAAATGTTGAGTGAGTCGTCAAACCATACGTTGGTAATTACCAGTTGATTGCACTATACGTTGGGCTAGCAAACAGATATACACCTTGCATTAGAGTTGTACAGTTTCAGTATAACGAAGAACACAAACAGCTACATGTTGCACTAGGGTTGTACAGATTGAGTATTATGAAATACAAACAGCTACATGCTGCACTAGGGTTGTACAGTTTGAGTACAATGAAAAACAAGCAGCTACATGTTGCACACTAGGGTTTTACAGTTTGAAAATAATAAAACGCAAGCAGCTACATGTTGCACTAGGGTTGTACAGATTGAGTATTATGAAATACAAACAGCTACATGCTGCACTAGGGTTGTACAGTTTGAGTACAATGAAAAACAAGCAGCTACATGTTGCACACTAGGGTTTTACAGTTTGAAAATAATAAAACGCAAGCAGCTACATGTTGCACTAGGGTTGTACAGATTGAGTATTATGAAATACAAACAGCTACATGCTGCACTAGGGTTGTACAGTTTGAGTACAATGAAAAACAAGCAGCTACATGTTGCACACTAGGGTTTTACAGTTTGAAAATAATAAAACGCAAGCAGCTACATGTTGCACTAGGGTTGTACAGATTGAGTATTATGAAATACAAACAGCTACATGCTGCACTAGGGTTGTACAGTTTGAGTAAAGGCACAAGCAGCTACATGCTGCACTAGGGTGGTACATTTTGAGTAAAATGAAACACAAACATATACATGTTGCAGTATAAGGTTGTACAGTTGCATACAGTAGTGACACATAAACAGCTACATGTTGCTCTAGAACAGTTGGATGATAATGAAACACAAGCAGCTACATGCTGCACTAGGGTGGTACATTTTGAGTAAAATGAAACACAAACATATACATGTTGCAGTATAAGGTTGTACAGTTGCATACAGTAGTGACACATAAACAGCTACATGTTGCTCTAGAACAGTTGGATGATAATGAAACACAAACAGCTACATGCTGCACTAGGGTGGTACATTTTGAGTAAAATGAAACACAAACATATACATGTTGCAGTATAAGGTTGTACAGTTGCATACAGTAGTGACACATAAACAGCTACATGTTGCTCTATAGTACAGTTGGATGATAATGAAACACAAGCAGCTACATGCTGCACTAGGGTGGTACATTTTGAGTAAAATGAAACACAAAAATATACATGTTGCAGTATAAGGTTGTACAGTTGCATACAGTAGTGACACATAAACAGCTACATGTTGCTCTAGAACAGTTGGATGATAATGAAACACAAGCAGCTACATGCTGCACTAGGGTGGTACATTTTGAGTAAAATGAAACACAAACATATACATGTTGCAGTAAAAGGTTGTACAGTTGCATACAGTAGTGACACATAAACAGCTACATGTTGCTCTAGAACAGTTGGATGATAATGAAACACAAGCAGCTACATGCTGCACTAGGGTGGTACATTTTGAGTAAAATGAAACACAAACATATACATGTTGCAGTATAAGGTTGTACAGTTGCATACAGTAGTGACACATAAACAGCTACATGTTGCTCTAGAACAGTTGGATGATAATGAAACACAAGCAGCTACATGCTGCACTAGGGTGGTACATTTTGAGTAAAATGAAACACAAACATATACATGTTGCAGTATAAGGTTGTACAGTTGCATACAGTAGTGACACATAAACAGCTACATGTTGCTCTAGAACAGTTGGATGATAATGAAGCACAAGCAGCTACATGCTGCACTAGGGTGGTACATTTTGAGTAAAATGAAACACAAACATATACATGTTGCAGTATAAGGTTGTACAGTTGCATACAGTAGTGACACATAAACAGCTACATGTTGCTCTAGAACAGTTGGATGATAATGAAACACAAGCAGCTACATGCTGCACTAGGGTGGTACATTTTGAGTAAAATGAAACACAAACATATACATGTTACAGTAAAAGGTTGTACAGTTGCATACAGTAGTGACACATAAACAGCTACATGTTGCTCTAGAACAGTTGGATGATAATGAAACACAAGCAGCTACATGCTGCACTAGGGTTGTACAGTTTGAGTATAATGAAACACAAACAGCACTAGGATTGTACAGTTTCAGTATCATGAATCTAGGGTTCTACAGTTTGAGTATAATGAAACACAAAGCAACTACATGCTGCACTAGGTTGCGTAGTTTAAGTAGTGATATATATATACGCAAAACGCTACAAAAAGCCAGAGACAGCAAAGATAAGCAATGTAAACAAAACTCATTCCCTAATGCAAGCAGAACCCATCCAATATCTTGTTACAACTTCAGATATGGTAGTCTTAAGGTGACTATTCTTGTCGGGGAAAACCTCTTCTTACTCCTGGAAATGGATTACAGTGGCCGGTCCGTGATGTCATCATATTTTAGAATGATGAGTTACTTTCAAAAGCGTAACTTTTCCATAATATATTCATGTCGTTTATTTGTTCTTGAAATTAGCTTGAATATCGCGCTTGGGTGTCACTGATTCCAAGCAGTGACAACTGTACAAAACATATTGCAGGAACATTATTCTCCCTTGGTGGATGAATAATAACTTGTGATTTATCAAGAAACATAACAAATTTTCAAATCAATTTGCAGTGCAGATGTCACTCACTTTGGTGTTTTGCCAGACGAAATGTCTCCAAAGTTATCATCAACAATAATTTCTTCGTTATTAAATGCATGCAATTATGATGTGAGTTTTCACCTATACCAGTGCAAACCATTTGCATCAGTTCGATGTAAACAATCCTTTTTTGACAACTTGAACTTTAATTCAACTGGATATTCCGGTATAGCTGAAGTTGCTTACAATGGCATTGGTGGAAATCCTCTGCATCTTTATGTCAAATCCACATCGTAATAGGATTTTATGTTGCGAAAATCTGATTTTTTTTGGGGGGGGGGGTGCATCTAGAGTGAGAAGATGTCACCACGTCAATTAAGCTGTTAATCGTTTTCTTTTGTTTGTAATATTTCAAATCATTTATCCACTGAGGAAAAATGACATTTCTAAAAAAAAAACTGCATTTTGACGAAAATTTAAAAATTACAGAGAACTTAAATTAACAGTAAAGCAAACATTACAAATGAATCACATTCGATGGATCATAAGAAGAGGCTTGTATGAGTTATAGGGAAAAGATATTGAGATGGAATTTTCAATTAGCAGTGGGGATTTTTTAAAATATTTTTATGATTCTTTTTTTTTCTATGATGATTGTTCTATTGGCTGCCATCGTAATATCCTTATAATTATCATTCATCTTAGGTAGATCTAACCCCAACGGAAATTTTAGAATGTAAGATGATTGTCTATATCCAGTGAGTATAGCAATGATTGCCTTGTTTCATATCCTTACATGCACATCACGTTCATCATTCGTCAAGGAAATCATGCACGCTATATATATATAGTAAAAAGAAAATAGGTAAGCAAAAACTTACCACTAAAGTCTATAAATGTATACATGATAAGAGACACGCGGGAGTCTGTTTTTGTCTCATTTGAAAGTAATAATTGTATACACACTTGCGGGGTCGTCATGGAAACGTTTTCAATGACTTAGGGATCGAGCTCGGCGGAATAGCTTTTAAAAGATGAATTATGAACATGACAATTGGTGATCTTGCTGGCATGATTGCGTTTTGACTTTACGGAAGCTTTAAGGGAGCATAACCACTGTATATAGTCAAAGCTAGTCAGTGTTTACCTACGAATCGTTAGGAGAGGAAAATATCGTTATGCAGCGACTCTTCACTCCGTGTGTACGGCGGGGCCAGGAGAGTGCCTTATGACGTAGGTAACCCCCATCCTCTGCTCCTCATCTCCACACCTGTCATCGCTACCCAAGAAATAAGATTACATCTCTTTCGTGAAGTGTATACCGGTAGGGTATTATGAAGCACCCAAATGGTGTAGCTTTCACCATGGCATACCCTACAAGCTCCCCCCCCCCCCGCCTCATCAGATTCCCTACACCGTTGTCCCTGTCTCTCTCCCCTTCCCTTCCCTAGCTGCCTCTCCATATACGATATACTAAATTTAACAACCAAAAAAAAGTCAAATTCTGGAAGGTATCAGCAATATGCAACACATGGAGTAGATTCCTCGTAATTGTGAGAATTTATTTTAAGTGTAAAGTCTGTTCACTCAAAATAACATTTTTTTTTGGGGTACATCAAATAGCTGTTAAACCGCATAAACTAGGGATGTAATGTTAATATTTTTGCATTGTCAACAAGCAAAAAGCAATGCCTAATATCCATGAATTTATTTATAAGTATAAAATTTGCACTCGCATAATTCTATGTGTGTATTAGAACTCATTCAAATTCTATGTATTCTATTGTATGTATTTGATTGATGTGTTCTAATTCGTCTTTGATTCATTCTGGCTGTGCGTGGGTGTGTATTCGTGTGTGTGTGTGTACTTTTCATTTCATATTTTTTTCGTGTATTCATTTATATTTCATGTCTCGTGTGAGATTCAGTCATAAAGTAATATTTAAAGTTCAAATAAATTTGAATTTAATAACGTTGAAATTCAATTAGCCTAACTCTGATGGACAACTCTTATCATTATGCAAAACCTTATAACAGAACCTATTAACCGTCGAGATAAGAAAAGAAGGTGAAAAAAACAGAGACCGACTTCTGAGGAGAAGATACAGAAATGTAAAATGTAAATGAAAACTCATTTGTCAAAATGACAACCAATAACCGTTAGTCAATGGCGTTAAGATTTTTTTCGATCCTGTGCGATTTTGCTGACATTATTAGAAAAGAACTTTCATAGGTTCTTGTTTTTTATTATTTATATAGTATGTAACACTTGGCGTGGCTCGTGCAGCTCATATAAACCCTGAATGTTACATTTATATATATATATATATATACTCTCAGTAACAACCACTAGCGTTACACTAGTCTAAACTAATATTCACCTATATATTCGCTCTGTCCATCGGAAATAAAGCACTCATGAGCCAAGATAGTAGCCAACCAACCAAAGGTATATATATACTTACTATATTTAACTATATATATATAACTATATATGTATGAAACTATATGTATATATAACTATATATATGTAACTATATATACTACATATATATATAAATATATATATATATTAAACTATATTGAACAATATATATATATATAACAATATGTACAACTATATATATAACTATATATATATAAATATAAAACTTTATATATAACTATATATATAAATTTATATATAACAATATGTACATATATATATATACATATAACTTTACATATATAACTATATATATAACTATAAATAACTATATATAACTATATATGTAACTTTACATATATATAACTATATATATATATGTGCGTGTATGTGTGTAATATTCAGGGTTTCTATGAGCTGCACGAGCCATGGCACGCCAAATGTGACATACTATTTAAACAAGAACCTGTGGCAAGTTATTTTCTTATAATGTCAGCAATTTCCCACAGAATCAAGAAAAAAAATCTTCACGCTACCGTCCATTATTGTACAATAATGTTAATTTCTGCATAGAATCTGCGAGAAATATGATAATAACACAACATCGAGTAACTCGTTCACTTTTCTCACAAAGACCAAATTTCAGGTGAAATACACGAGAAAAATACAATTTATTAGATTACATTTAAAACTTCAAAATAAATCAAGCAGAAATGTGTGTTGAAATTGGGAAATTGAGAATCAAAAGCCTTGAATTCTGTTTTAAGAAATTAAGTTTGGTGATTACTTCGATGTTTAGACCAGAATCTCATTAAAAGAAGAAGACGAAGAGATACAGTCGACTTAAGGTCACAAGAGACGTTGTAACAAATATTTTGAACAATATGTAATACAAAATATGTAAAATATATATATTATACAATATATATATGTAGTATCTTATACATAAAGATATGGAGAGAGAAAATATCGCGTATCTGGTGTGTGTGTAGTAGTATATATTGACAATGCATCTTAAACCTGTCAGATGGCATTGACTCACACGCCATCACGATTGCAAGGTTTGTCCAGTGGTGCGATGATCATTTGTTACAACTTAATACGACCAAAACTAAGTGGCTGATTATGGATTTCCGTCGCAAGCCAGTAACTCACGCTCCTCCCATCTATGTTCATGGGGAACAAGTAGAACAAGTAGATAAATATAAGTACTTAGGAACCATGCTGAGTAACAAAATTGACTGGTCTAGTAATGCTTGCACAATTGTACACAAGAAAGCAAATCAGAGGCTGTATTTCTTTGAGAAAACTGAAGAACATCAGAGTGGATAAAACAATCATGACCTTGTTCTATAACAGGGTTGTCCAACCTACGGCCCGCGGGCCACAGTCCGGCCCGCCGCAGGGTTGCGTCCGGCCCGCCAGAGATGCTCTAGGGTGCGAAATTTTAGTGAGCAGATTTATTGATAACAATTTGAAGCTATATAATCAATCATTCGAACCTTCTGGGTCCAAAAAACTGCATACAGGTCAGTTTGTGTGACACTCTCTCAGCGGAGGGGGGGGGGGGCTGGACTTTATTCATTTGTTTTATCAGGAAGGGAAATAAATCAGTGCGCTCCGCGCGCAGTGCTCACATTTTGTTGCCTTGGGCTTCGGGCAAAAAATCGAAAATCGAGCGTAGGGTTCATGCGGCCCCCTCCTTCATCATAATCATTCCATGTGGCCCTCCTCCGCAAAAGGTTGGACAACCCTGTTCTATAATGATCCCTCATTCAAAGTGTTTAGATGTATAACATAATGTGTTACTTTGCCAATGGTACAAGAATCGATGTGAAGATGCTTGAGCAATCTAGGAAAGTTGCTCAGCGGGTAATCGGTGTTCACTTACCTTCGTTAGAGTGCTTGTATCATGAGAGGGTCTGCAATAAAGTGAAACAAATCATGCAAGACCCAAAACACCCCTTGTTTTAGCACTACATTTACAACCACTCTGGACTGCGTTTATGCACACCACGTACACTTAGGGCCCGCTACAGATACTCATGTGTGCCTAATTCTATCCATATATTTAATTCACAAGTGAGAAGATAAGTTTCTTATTTGTAGGACTTGCTGTATATACGTTTGTATTACTGTATGTGTATCGCAGTCTATTGATATTTATACTATTGTTTTTCTTTTCATTTCATTTATCGTTTACGACCTGTGTAAGCCGAATTTCCATTTGTGGACAATACATTCAATTCAGTTCAGTTCAATATACGTGCGTCTGATTGGAATAAATTAACATCACTTAGCATATTTAAAAACATATCTAGACCACTTTCATAACGATCCACACATATGAATAATGTTATAAATTTTAAAATTATAGTTTTTCCAATATAGGAAAAAAAGAATGTTATTATTATTTTAACTTTTTTTAAACCATTTTAAGGATTCCATTTGGTATAATCTGGAGGTTTATAAGGATACAAAATTTTTCTTTTCAAAATATCTAAGAATATATAACTTAATTAATACATATCAGGCGCGTATCCAGGATTTTCTAACCCGGGGGGCGCGAATTACTATCTAAGCGGAGCGCCACCATCGGTTGGCGCGCAGCGTACAAGAAATTTTCTGGTTTTGATACCACCCAGATCACCGGAAATGGCACTTCTCGGGCTTGAAAATGACCAGCCAGATGTACACTTTTGCCTGAGAACCAAGTTTTTCCCAACAGTTTTTTTTCCATCCATAACCTTTTTGAAGTTTGTCACCAGTCACACATCATGTTCAACCTCATCGCATGTCCTGTGGATCATTGCTTTTGTAGGTGATTCTACGTCGCGGCCCACAATATCCGTCAGCCCCACTTTTCAAGGTTTTAAGCCCATTATTTGTTCAGAATTTGAAAATTCACGCTTCTCGTGATTAAACTCAATTCAAAACATACCCATAATGTTGCACAAAATTTCATCTATGGACAACCAATATAGAAAAACCCAAGGGCGGCAGAAGCACTTTTAATCTGGGGGGGGGGGCACCGACATCAAAGGGCACTTTGCAGATATTCGATTGGACTGATGCAGCCTTATATTTAGTACCATTTTAACGCCCCCCCCCCCCCCCTCAAGGAAAATATGCATACTAGCACTGCAATATCCAATGTGCAAATTAGGAAACATGGAACAAGTTTTCTTTTGAGACAAAATGAGATGAAATTATGCTAGTTGCTAATGTAACAAATCTTCCGAATTAGAATTTATTTCTTGTTAATATCTTAACAATTTTTTTCCATTCTAAATAGCTTGAGTTTGACCCACAGAAATTCATTAGAAAGTCAGCGGCGTAGCCAGGATTTGCAAAGTTGTATGCACGACTATCTGAGCGGAGCGCCACCATCGGTTGGCGCGGAGCGTGCAAGGATTTTTTTGGTTTTACAAACCCCTCAGATGGCCGGAAACGGCCCTTCCCGAGTGTTCATTCTGGTTCCCTGGCCTCTTGCTAACTTGAGACACCTAATTTTTTATGTAGAAAAAGGGCACATTTTTAACCTGAGGAAAAGTGAGGGGGGCACGTGCCCCCTGTGCCCCCCCCGGTTCCGCCGCCCTTTAAAACTCCTTGAAGCCCTAACAGACCGGTCAATATTGCACGAGTAGAGGGACGTGTGATGAAGAATGTCGGTCAGAAATTTTCAAAAATTCACACACAGTTAATTTCTTGGTGTACAAATATTAAAACCTCTTATAACGGCTATTATAAAACTTGGTTGAAGGAAATGAAAATATAGCAGATATTTCCGAAACCGAACAATACACACATAGGCGTAGGAGGCGGGGGGGGGTGGGGACTGCAGCCCCTATTCGCCATTACTAATGTAAAAGAGAGTTTTAACATAATTGGACCTCGATGATTTTCTCCATCTACATAAGACATTTCGTTGTTTACATTAGCATCCCGCGGTATACTGAGCAACTTTCACGGACCGTAAGGTACACGATGGCATCTGATGTAATAATCGATGCTTGCTTATATGATATTGACATTAACATGTTGGAATTTTTGGTTATTTTTTCGGGCAAGTCGGACAATTTTGAGGCTGTTCATCCTGGAACGCCATTTTCATGCTCACTGATATGATGTGATATCTGCTGTTTGCTTTACAAATTCGAACCGGCGCGTAGCAAGGAGTTTGCCAAGGAAAGGGCGAAGCCTGTAGGCAAATTATCTAAGTGTAGCTCCTCCATTAGTTGGCGCGAAGCGTATAAGAAAATTTTGGCCGAAAATGCCTCCCAGATCGCTGGAAATGGCACTACCCAGGACCATTTGTTGGCGCGAAGCGTACAAGCAAATTTTGGCCGAAAATGCCTCCCAGATCGCTGGAAATGACACTTCCCAGTCCTTGTAATTCATCTAAGCAATTTTTATTTTGAAATTACTAGCGATATCATAAAAAACATGCTGAAGGGGGGGGGGGGGCGGTCGCCCCCTTCCCGAAATTTGTCATGTTCCCCGACGACACGGTCGAGTTCGAGACCAGCCACAGTTGGTTTCATAGCACCGTTCTACAATTGATTAAGGCGTATATACACACACACGCGTTATGATAGACCATATATAGAATATATAGATCATGAGTCAGAGAAGAAAAATGGAAACGTCAACAATCGAGTTGTCGGTGTAAGGGGTTGGGTGAGGCACACGCCTCTTCTGAAATCCTTGATCCGTCACTGGCTACCCTGTGTATATAATAGGGATCAGCGCTGTAATAATGTCACTGTTCCTCTTTCTCTTCCAGGTGTCTTGGCGTTTTTCGTTAACTCCCTCCTTTTCTCCTTTTTCTCCTTTTCTGTTCCCTTCCTTCCTCTCCTCCTCCTCTTTTCCCCCCTCTTTTTCCTTTTTTCTTCTCTTTTTTTTCTCTCCTCTTTTTCTTACCCGGGGGGCGCGCGCCCCCAACGCCCCCCCCCCCTGGATACGCACCTGCATATGTTTTTCCATAGTTAATTTTCACCAAAAAAATATACAAAATGAATACTTCTTTGAAGAAGTTTTTGAAGCAATATGTATGATTTTAATTACGTTAATTGCTCGTTTTTGAAAATGTGAAATATAGCCGATTTGGGAAATTGACACACGACAAATACATTAATCAACCTAGTTAGATTAGTGGTCGAAATCTGGGCCATGTCAATAAAAATCGCAGACTCATATATGTTTTTATCATCTGATCGTGGAAGCAGAACATTCTGGCATCATCAATACAAAGGCATTCACATGTCCGTATGCAGTTGTACAGCCTACACGTTTATGGCAAGCCATGTGGGACAAACCACTGCAAAATATATCAGCGTATTTATCGTAATTTATACGCGTATTAATTGGAATATATACGCGTATATATTATTAGCCAATCATATGGCCCAAATATATACACGTATTAATTCGAATATATACACGTATTAATTCGAATATATACACGTATTAATTCGAATATATACACGTATTAAATAGAATACATATGGGGATTAAATCCAATATATGCACGGATTAATTAGAATATACACGAAAACACATTTCCGCTCTTGCTGTGTACATACCAACGATAAATGTTTTGGCGGGCTCGCGAGATCGCTTCATAAAGCGAAGCTTTACACATGTACAACACATATATTCGAATTAATACGCGTATGTATTCGTATTAATACGCGGATATATTATGCGGTGTTTGTCCCATATGGCTTGCCATACTCGTGTACAGGTCATGGTATCTACATCGTTCATGACAATGATCAACCGCTGAGTATAGTATCAACATGACGTCATAGTGACGTCAGATATCATTCAGTTTGCACTGAATGATATGCACAAATAGCGAAAGTGCCATCGCAAGTAAAATTGAAAGTCGAAGAATATAACAGTAGGGTCAGAAATTTCGAAAATGTGAATTTTATAAGAAGTGAATAAATTCTTGTCATATAGTAACGAACATTATTTTCATCCCATCAAATTAAGAATCCATCCAAGTCTCCTATCCACTGCCGTACTTTACAAACCATATTAACTTTTGTTCATATGCGATACCCAATGAAACGTCTCTTGATTTATGGTTAATAATTATTATGGTTTGCATATTATTGTTTATAGATAATAAAACGTATAGGTCTACTGTTATTTTTGAACGAGCTGAAGCATAACATAAAAAATTTACGAAATGAAAGGAGTTAGTACTTTATTATAGGTAAGGCTCTTTCCATGCAAGTACTTATTGTGAGTGATATGCCTCTTTTATCACCGCAGGAATAAAAACATAATAACGATGAAAGTTGACAATGGGACAATAATATACTGAAACCGAATGTGAAGATAAGTTCTACTATTGTTACAGGTATAGTAACAAATGCTTTGATCATCTCGTGATGCCGAAGTTTCGTAATGGTCAGCGTTTAATTACATGAGAAGTAGTGTTACTTGTCGTTAGATGTATATACCATCCTATACTTTTTGTTGTGATCTATATGTGTGTGTGTGTATATATATATATATATATATATATATATAAATATATATATATATATATATATATATATATTTATATATTTATATATAAATATAAATATATATATATATATATATATATATATATATATATATATATATATATATATATGCGGTATGTCAGATGTGTGATTACCTGACCTGGGGCGCTGATCCCCAATTGGAATCATAAAACACGTCATAACAACCACCACTCCCCCCCCCCAACCCCCACCTCCACCACTACTTAAACAAATTGGTGCTTATGCACTTGACTCTGTCCTGATTTTTAAATCCAGTTTAAAGTCACCCAACCTCATTTATTTATTTATTTATTTATTTATTTCATTTCCACATGATTTGTTATTTTCAGATTTTCAATTTCCTGGCATTGAACAAAGATGTTGGTGACTGGCTTCAAGTAACGATCACGTGGTGTAACATCATATTCTGCGCAAGCGTACCCATGATGCTTTGCATAATATGTCGCCGATACAGGCAGGGACTGTTCAGAGTGATCCGCTTTCTAAGGATGACGGTCGGGTGCAGCGAACCAATGGCTACTCTTACCAACGAAGGTAACCCCCCCCCCCCTCCACCCCAACCGCTCCCATCCCTTTCACCTCGATGTTTCATTTCCTTTTCTACTCTAGCTTACAGAAAGCTCTAAACAATTGTTGCAACCTTTCCAAAGTGTTTATTTTTTGATATTCTATTCGTTTTACCAAAATATTCTGGATACAGTATAGTGACAGGGCAAAAATCTTTAAATAGCCAAGATGTATTGACCTTCTTTCTGTTTGCATAATTTAGTTAACAATGCATCTTGTTATATACATTTCATAAAAGTGTCTCGTCATTTTTTAAGTTTCATGATGACTATAATTATACAATACCATACCCCATAAAATGAAAAAAAAAAGACATGATCTTCTTTTTGCGAAAATATCGAAGTTTAAGTGTGATATCAGTAGGTTCTCGTTGTAGCATTTTGCAACGTGATAGTGGTACCGAAAGGTTAATTTGTGCAATTGAGATCTCTGTTTTTTTCTCTTTTTTTTATAATTTTTATTTTTAATATTTTGAAAAATAGTAAGGTATCCAGGGAGCTGCAGTAATAACTAATATGACAACATTTGGATACGTCAGCAGAAATAATGTATGAAAGGAATTTAAAGAATAAATCAATGTTGGACCATTACGTCACTTCTAGGCTTGCTCGTGTCTTCTTTCTTAAATTATATAGAAGTTTCAAAATTCGATCGGATTGGTTAAAAGGTTAAAAGGCATTGAAGACTCGCCCCAAACCGCGTGCGGCCATCTGAAAAAAGTTAACTTTCTGTTGCTTGCAAGTGACATTTTGTTCGTGTCGCTACAAAATGCAGACAGTAATGAAACGTGATACCTTGTTATCTTTAGCTGGACATGAGATGTTCATCGCTGTATCGTTTGTATACTGTGCTGTGGGTATTGACCGCAGCTGTATGTACTGACTGTGCACTAGTGTCTAATTACCGATGGTAGCAAGCTGTGTGCGTATTTTCTGGGATCGATGGTGGTGTCTAACACTTCTGTTACACCTCATTCGAAACTTGGTCAGATTACCGGCATTAGACGTTTCTTTTTGCGCGAGTCTTCACACCCTTTAAGTAAAACAAAGCGCATAACGCCGGGTACTGCAGATCGATCAACGAAACATTTAAACAATGGAGACCGATCATATTTTCCAGAAAGAAATTCCACGCCGTTTACAATTCGCTATAAATTTATTTTATTTGTATGTTTCTTTCCTTCATTCCGTAGTTGTCAGCCGTCAAGAAACCATCGACTCTCTAGACTCTTACCGACCAGACGACTTAGAAGAACCAATCAACTTTCCGGAGCCCGTCAGCCAAGATATCTTGTCGATGGATGACCTACACCGGGAATCGGAGGAGGAGGAGGAGGACGATACGCCGGCGTGGAGTTCCCACCAAGTCTACGCAGAGGCTCACGATAATGATGCCTATGTTCAAGATGACACAGACATGCCTTCGAAACGTTCAGAAATGACCTCTCAGGAGAAGAGGGCGCACTTTCACGCCCTAGGTGCAAGGCGCAAGAAAATCCTCGATGCTCGTGCTAGGAATCAGGAAAGGTTGCTAGCGGGAAAGAGTAATTCCTTGAGGAATAAACGAAGCATGAAAGATAGGACTCATAATGGACCGCATAATGGTTTTGAAGAAGATACCAATTTTCTTCAGGTCAATTCTGCCTTAATGAACGGAGCCATCGGGGGAGGTAAGGCTCACCAGGCCGAAGTACATCCAAGAAAAGCATTTGCAGTAAATCGAACCCACCGAGAATTTCCACCTGCAGACAACGGTATTCCAAAGTCATATTCCACGGACGACGACCGATTGGATAAGAAATATCACAGACCTGCAGATCGACGGTTCCATTCTTTGGAAGAGGGTTCGAAAGATGATCTGGTGCCCATAGCAACAGGACCGGCACCACCAAAGGTAGGATTTGCTGGTCAAAGTATTTCCTTAGATGTACAATCTCCTATTGTCCAAAAGACGTCGAAAAATATCGTTCACGATCTTGAAATAGATTCCCCAGAGATAATAAATGTACCCGGTGCTGGTTCGGCGGAACTTTACGATATTCCAGAAGATCCAAACGAGGATCTCCTTGGAAACGAAGCGGATAACGGAAAGACGAAATCACTCATTGAACCACCGTCATCAAATAATGGAAGAGTGACCGATGGAAGATCTCACAGACAACCAAACAGATATTATAACGAAACCAATTTCAGTGATTTAAAAGATCTTGATATCAGCGCAAAATCAGTCAGAAAACATTTGCAGGAGCAGACGACAACTGGTGCGAAAATTAAACCTCAAAAGAAGTTAAGTGATCTTAGTGTGCCTTTACTTGTAGTACCAACTGATAGAGAAAGAAACTCTAAAGTTGTACAAGACCCGGATACGGAAGAACTTATCCCTTCGTCTCCGTTGATTGTCACAGCACCTGATAAATCCAGAGAGACTGAAAATTCGGGTAAAGGGAAAATACAAAAATTGCAACCCAATGGTAAACAAAGACGTAAAGATAAAAACGGGAAACAGAGGCAAAAGAAAAATGCCATTAAATTGCACGGTGAGATATTTAACTTTGAGCTCCAAGACGTGGCAAACGCAAATGGGGCCCATGTGACCAAGAAACACGAAAAGGGTCAAAACGAAACTTTTATTCAAACTTCTGAATTTGACGGACAATCAAAAATGAGAAACGAGAACATCAAGGTACGAGGCGGACGAGATTTAAATGAAATTAAAGAAGAACAAGAAGCAGAAGACAAAAGGAAATCGGCGAGAGAATTAAGGGCACGCTTTAAGCAAGCTAAAACGTCGAGGGTCTTAGCGGAGAACCTTCAACGTGACAACGATGACGTCATATTTTTGTAGCTGAAATGTCTATACTCAGTGCTGTTCGCATGCATGTCATTAGTTATAGGGGTGCATTTTTCTTCAATATTAGGATGGTATACACAGGGTCAACTACTTGAGCAGAGGGTACACCTCCCCCCCCCCCACAAACTCTTTTGAAAATAAGGGCATGAATACGAGTCCTTCGCCGTCAATTTTTCTAATTCTTAGCCGTTGCTGGGTCATTCAGCTGGATCATTTTTAGTTCGCAATGAGAGTGTGATGTGGCCGCTCTTGTGATCATTATTTAGGGTCACATGCACCATAATATCATGCACCAATTAGTATGCTGCATGTAGAATATATGAAAACTATAGGTTAATACACACGAACTAGCTTTACTAACAAAACAAAAACTCTGCTAAAAGGCTTGCTTAAATCGCCTGCTAGGCATCTTCAAACTATAAAAGCTTTCACCCCCTATACCACATATGGCTTTCCCTCCTACCACTCCCCATCGCAGCTCGTCCATACCCACCCCCATACATTGAGGAAGCTTTGTACGCCACTATTTATTCGAACACTGGATAAAATGTATTAAAACGTTTAGCATATTAACAATTGCTGAAGGTCTTCAACTGAAAGTATTCATTGCTGTGCTAATCCAAGTTCACGTGATACCAAAAATTGGGGGCGCTATACGTTTGACAATTAAAATGCCTCAGAGTCAGAGGATGACTTTGAGTCAGTGGAGTGATGCCCCTCCCCCCCCCCCCACCCCTCCCCCGCCAACTCCATCATCAGTCGAGGGGACGTTCAGTCGGGTAATTTGTTTTCTTAAAGAAAACTTTGAACTTTTCTTTTGGGGGAGCACCCCCACTTTGGGAATCACGTGTGCGGTGTGGGAGACATGTTGGGTGTCACAATTATGAGTGATCATAAAGTAAACATACTAGAATACTTTCTGGTGGAGAGAGGGCGGGCAATACTGATGACCTTTCAACTTAGCAACTTTGAATATGAACGGAAAGTAACTAAGACACTTCCATATAGGCAGAGGCAAAGTATGCCGTGCCCGATCCGTGCAGACTATTGTCTGCTCCCCCCCCCCCCCCACACACACACCCTTCCGTCGCCATCACTTGCACAAAAAGTCAGAATTCCTGGATCCCGGTTGGCCTGTTGACACCCAAACGTTCTATCGCAAGTTTACATCGTATAAGGACGAATAAAAAAAATGAAAAGAGAGATGCTTCGCCGTTGGATAGTGTGTATTATGGAATGAACCTGAAATCAAACTTCTCGGCCTTTTGGCTAAGATCATGTGTAGTATATGTTCCATTTTTGAGAGGAATGGTGATACACACCCGACGATGATCACACAGTCACAGTCCCGATGCAAGGGGTCTGGGGTTGAGAGCGGATCAGTCGTTCGGTAGCTTGGTTTTCGTGCCCAGGTTCTTTCCTGGGTGACTTTTCTTAAAAATTACCTGACATCAAACTACGGGTTTTGAATATCCATTGAAATGTGAGAGTGATTGATGCATTGTACATGTAGATAAAATCTGGTAAGACAACAAATTAAATGTAGGCGATGGTTGCAATCCAGCAACCATCACCTAAATTGAGGTACACTTGTAAATCACGCGTGAGTTGAATGAATTAGCATACTCCAATCGATTGTCAATACTTCAGAAAAGAAAGATGCCCACTTCTATTATAAACTAAGATATGCAAAATTGACCGATTAACCAGTTATCCAGAAGTCTTTAGTTGGATCAGGGAGCTGCTTTCTGGTGGGAGTATAACATACATATATGTTAACTATTTCCGCCACCCCCCCCCCCCCCGCCTCCCGTCACCCCACCCTCCCAGAACAAACACCATCGTTTGTCTTTTTGAGGGATGCCTGCCTCTCTTTTGCGTAACACCTGATGTAGTCGTATAAATGCAATGACATGCGGTCACGCCAGTGTTTTAAGTGCTGCATAACACAAGTATATGGTAATATATGTGAGATATATAATATGTGCATGATGTGACATGAGTACCAGTTTCACGAAATAGTGCAAACTTACATGCTATTAATGCCTTTATATTCCATTGCATTGATTGCATGTTTTCTTAAGTTTCATATTTAAAAGCCTTAATTGCCAATCAACATTGCCACATATTCAAGCTATTTGTTTTCTGTCTTTTGTCTTTTGTAAATCCTGACATACATCCTGTCATGAGATCCCCGGTTCGATTCCCGCCGACAGCAATGTGTGTCGTCTGGCAAGGGGTGTTGTTCAATAACAACTTCCCGACATGGACGTTAAATGGATGTGTGCCGAGAGATTGGCTTCGGTCAGCTTGCGAGTCTATAAGCCTCCATGGCTTCTTTCGCGAGTTCCTGCTTGCGGGAAGATCACATATACATACATACATACATTTCTTGGTAAATATTTAAAATGTTTCTTGATTATTTCCGATGCACATTTTCTGACAATTTTTTCGAGAAATATTTTACTGGTAAACTGTTTTCACCATTGATATCTTTTGTTGCCATTACCATTTAGTTCCAAATTATGAAGGGTCACTATCGAATATATCGCCATGCATGCTTGCACTGCACCCAAGACATGATAAGGCCTATAACGTGAGACCATAAATCTTGTTAGGGGTAGCAGCAATATTAAAGAAATATCAAATATTAAAGAAAGAAAAAAAATGCATTACTATGACGTCACACCTGTTTGCTTCAAGTTCACTTTGATACAAGCTGTGGCAATTGAATTTATCAATATCTCACAAACGCTATAGGAACTGAATGCAAATTTCGACAAATACATAGAATATGTTCTTAATAAATTAATTTTACATTAACGACACGTTGGAATATCGTTGTAATATCGATGAACGTGGGCAAGCTAAAAGTTAAGCTAAGAAGAGCAAAGAAATGGTCACGATCGATTCTTCAACTTAAGGGATAATCTGTCATTTCTTTATAATAAAATAAGTGCGAACTGTCTCCGTTTCTTATAAAAGTTTTACTGTTTATATATATATATATATATATATATATACATATATACATATTATCAGATTTTGCTTGACGGATGGGGTGGGGGGGGGGGGCTGACGAGTTCACCACCTACTTGGCAAATTTTGTGGCTACAAAATAAAACAAATCTAATTCGTTACTATGGTCCTTGTTATTGTATGTATCTGTGTGTATAGTGTTTCATTTATGTGGATCTAACAAACGGGTCTCTGTAAGTAACATATAGCCTATCATGTTATATATCGCTTACAATTATTGTCAACAATAACAAAGTAACTTCATGCATATTAACTTAATATATTTCTAACAATTTTGTTACTTTATTTTCATTTATAAGGTAAAGAAACCGGGTGCATGAGTTTTAATTGTGTGCATTATATTATATATCATTCTATTACTATATAAATATGCGTTTATTATTATTATGATGATGATAGCCTATACACTTCAAGTGCCTATACTGCAACTTTTTCCAAGTTAAATAAAATCACAGAAATCTTTTGCACTTTATCTTCTCTGTTTTAAATTCTTATGATTTCTTTGTCTCTCGATGTCATATATATATGTTCCCTGAAGATATTTTAGAATTATCAAAATCAAGGCCTTTGAGGTACTTAAAAAGGATGACTTTATTTGCACAACAGTAAGTTTAATATGTTGCAGACCGTTAAAAGGTACGGTACTTCTATCAGTCCAGGTTGTATATTTACTTCTGAACGACATTTTATTTTTGAGAATGACCCTTTAAGGTTCATCAGTAAAAGTGACTGTACTTTGTAGTCTAATATCATTCGAATAAAACAACACTGTTTAGCAAACTGCTTATATATCCACTAAAGAGCCTGTGTAAGAGAATGTGTAAAAGTAAGTTGGCCTGACGTTTCGTTCGATCCTAGCAGGATCTTAAGAGGCAGAATGACATTCACTTTAACACACATATCATTCGATCAGTTCCCGAGAAACAACACAAACATCCAATGTTAAAATGGTAAGCCATTTCTGGTCTCATATGACAAATTTGATTATGTGTTACACATTTTTCAAGGAAAAAATAGTGTTGAATGCCATCCGATGAAGTGCTGTTGTTTATATGAAGTAAAAATAACATGCAGGTTGAGTAAAAACAATTTAATAAAGAAGGAATTAACATTAACAATAAACGGCCTTCCCTGAGGCTCCGATGTCATCGTTAATTTAGCCTTACAGGTTCATTCCAGACATTAAATACATTTTTACGGTAATATGTTGAAAACCTAAATATTGACAAAAACATTAGTAAAACTTATTTTTCTTTCTTTCTTTAGCCTTGAACTAAAACCTATCAAAACTAAGGTTCTGCATTAAGTCATATTTTAAATTAGAATGGAAATCTTCAATTGACGCCACCCCTGTCCGTAAGTTTCTTCGAAATACTCAATAGAATAAGGAAATATAAACATTTATTACATTTCAATCGATTTTCGGAGCCTTAAGAAGGTAGTCTACTAAACAAAAGGAATACAAATTTAGGTCAAATAAGATCTCTTTTCATCACAACAAAAACGCTAACTAGATCAATAAATAATTGATTTGACACTGTGAATTTTGCCCAAAACAGCGTCGTTTTTTACTTTTAACCATAACATTTTCGATTTTTCTTTAGAAATCTAAAATCTGATTATTTCGGAAAGCTCATCAAGTAGCAATGTGAGATTCTAATATCAAACATTGTGTAAGGTTGATACCAAATTTAAACCCCAACTCAGGAGCGCCATTTTAGACAAGTTAGCAAATCTTCGACGAAGTCAAGTAAATGAAGGATACAAATATATAGCAAAATTACAAACCCATTTACCCCTCCGCACCCCAACCCCTCACCCATCCTCAACCCCACCCCACCCCGCCTAGTAAGAATCATGAATAAAACAGAAATTTGAAGGCAAGAGCTCCACGGCATTTCTCTCTCTTCTCTCTCCACCTCTCTCTTTCTCTCTTCCTCAATCTAAAAGAAAGAGGGTTTGGTATTTGATCCTAGCAGGAAATTAACCCCGAAAGAAGTTCCCCTGCTAGGATCGAACTTAAAGCTCCTTATATATTAGTTTTGTCTTCATATTGACCTATATAGACGTTTTCTAGACAGTATCGAGGCAGTTTGTTAACAACTCTCCGTTTCTTTTTTCTCTCTCTAAAAGATAATAATTACCAAGGTTTGGGAAGAAATAACGCCAGTCATGCTTTTCTCTTTTAAAGTAAAATGATGTTTGTCTTATATGGAGAACGTTCCCATCATCCCCCAGGTTTCGAATTTCTGGTTACACCCCTGGTAAAGTAAGAAATTGAAGTAAATAAACGTTAACATTTCTTTGGAGAGAAAAGTGGACAACTAACTATACATATTGCGGTAGCAGCGTGATAATAATCGAAGGCGCTATTCGGAAACGCCAAGGCAACGTCAGCTACTCATAAATGATCGCGAAATGATCACCAAATTCCCCACTGTTAGTTGAAAACCGTATGCAATATTTTGTCTCTAACTCGAGACCATTTAGTTGACTGAAATTAAGTCCTATTTGGACTGGCCGCTAAAACTGTGATTATTCCAGAAAGTTGGTAGATCCATGGTGAGGATAGCGTGATTAATCTAGTGCAGGGTTGTCCAACCTTTTGCAGAGGAGGGCCACATGGAATGATTATGATGAAGGAGGGGGCCGCATGAACCCTACGCTCGATTTTTCGATTTCTTGCCCGAAGCCCAAGGCAACAAAATGTGAGCACTGCGCGCGGAGCGCACTGATCTATTTTCCTTCCTGATAAAACATGAATAAAGTCCAGCCGCACCCCCCCCCCCCCCGCTGAGGAGTGTCACACAAACTGACATGTATGCAGTTTTTTGGACCCAGAAGGTTCGAATGATTGATTATATAGCTTAAAACTGTTATCAATAAATCTGCTCACTAAAATTTCGCATCGCAGAGCATCTCTGGCGGGCCGGACGCAACCCTGCGGCGGGCCGGACTGTGGCCCGCGGGCCGTAGGTTGGACAACCCTGATCTAGTGCTAGACATTCATCTAAGGTTCCCAAGAAATATTTAGCAGAGGAATTTGCAGACGGGAATCTCCAATTAAAGCCAATGTTGTTGATGTTATGCATCCAGTGTAGGAAATTTTGTGTCCCACGTAATTACTGTAAAGCCGGATCGTTACATCTGACACCCTTCTAAAGATTAATTTCCTGGTGAAATTCTAGAATGAGGAACCTTTTTAGCTACATAATTATATGCCAGGCTCAGCTTTACACTTGTACAGAAAGAGCCATGAGTAGGTTGCTCTTTGTGGGTAAAATGGAAGAGCGCCCCATATATACAAAGCCCTCATCCGATTTCCGGAAAATCCCACATGACAAATATGAATTAAAATTGAACTAATTTCGTACGTACATGAGTCTGTGCAAAATATAATGCTATACGTATGTATGTTATTGCGGCAAGTAATGAGAGCAAATGAAGAAATTCAAATTCATAGTAGTAAAAAATATGTAGGCAGCCAAGGTAACATTTAAATTGTTTCTTGTAGATGTGCCAACTACTCTACTTGCGGGCACTTACCTCAAAACTGGATGTAAGTACACCTGCTTGCAAAAACTATCAAATGAGCCTAGGACGCCTAACAGTAACATTAGGAAAGAGTAGCTAGTCTAGGCCAAACGATGATCAGCCTAACAAGTTAGTCAACAGTAGACTCAGGTTATACCTAAGTATTAGACTAAGGTTCCATATGAAGCTTTCTTTTCAACAGGCTTTTTATGCTGACAAAGTAGTAATTTTAATTGCAGTATGAAGTTGGATAATTATGATGTAAGCAATACTACTAAAATACATTAGGCCTAGCCTAGGCATAATGGTATAGTAATACTAATAGGCTAGTAACACAAGTAGTAGCTTCACACAAGCCCACTGCCCAGTTCGTGTTGAAATTAAAATAGCAAGATATTAACCTGGCGTTTGTTTTTCTTTAGAAAACAGGCGTTATTAACTGAGGTATTACTCAGTCTTTGCAGGCAGCCCTAAATGCTAAAGCGGGCCTATCGTTGCTCGGTCTAAGCCACATCTACACTACAGTTACACCTAGGCCTAGGCTATACATGCAGTGTAACTTTAGTGAACGCTGAGCAGTAGGTGTAAGTGAGTACTGTGTAAGGCTAGGCCTAGGTCTACTTTAAGTTTATAGTAGACTACTTATCAACACCTAATCTTAAACAGAAGGGCTTATTTATGACTAGGCCTGGGCTACATGTATGTATTCACTCCAGTCCTAGGCTAACAGTAACAATGTTCACTTTTAGCTGAGTAGGCTTCGTCTGACCTGTCTCCCGATCGAAGTTAAGAAGATCCTGTAACTAAGGATCTGTGTCATTGATAATCAATTGGGCTTTGCCCTTGGTAAGGGTCATGCGGTACGGTATTGAACCAGTGCTATGGCTGAGTGGATGACAGCGGTGGCATAAGAAGCAATGAATACTAGCATCGTGGGTTCAAACCCTAGCCAGCCAAGTAAGGTGGTTTTGTCATCCTGGAGAACTTCACAATTTGTCCAAGCTAAAGTGGTCTCCCAAATTGTGAAAGTACAAACAAAATGAACTAAAACTGTAAATAGCCAGCCAATGTAGTGTGCAAGTAATATATATGCCATTTGGCATATTTGAGGAGATACGAACAAGACATGTACCAAGAAATGAACAGTTGAGTATTATAGACAGAAATAAAAGTCACTTCAGGCAAACAGCTGTTTCCAGATCACTGACTGCAGGAAGCTAAATCTAGCTTGGCTTGTTGTCTTCTTGGAAGCATGTTTTAATAGTTTGGCAATCTGGAAAACTTTATACAGAGCTACATATATACTGTATCCTTATAATGAGGCCTTAATCGTGACCCTCCAGTGACCCCCCTTCTTGGCTATTTGGATTTGAAAAAGGGGTCTGATCCATAGCAATAGATGTAGTGTGATGTAACCCATATCTGAAGCATTTCATCTTTGCCTCCAATAAATGCTGTCTGCTGCAAAACCCATCAAAATCTAGTGTCCTAAACTATTACTTTACTGAACCATCTAAATTAAATATTTGCTGCTATATTTTGATCACCAATTGTTTCAAACCTTTGATATTATCAACGAGAACTTTCTTTATCACTGGTGTACAGTATGAATGTATTATTAAAGTTTCTTCTTAGAGTACTCTCTTTTTTAAATCTAAATTCAGGACTTGAAGTAATGATCATGCTAACCCATTCAAATTTGTGTTACCTTTTATTTTTTCCTTTCTTTTGAGGAGTTGCACTAGTTAACATAGACAGACTTATCCCCAAAATATATCATAGCTGTAGATTGCACAGCAGCATCAATTGAGGAAATCTGGGGACATATTGAAGATGACCAACTCCCTTTTCCCCTCCAGCCCCCCCCCCCTACCTATAATGTTTGTACCTACTGTACACTGTACATTTAAATGGGAGTGGTACCATTTTGAGGATAGATCTCTTAGTGTCTAGGTAGTCTATGTTTCAAGAATGATGGTCAAATGTCAAAGTTAAGAGCTCACCTCTTCCAGAGTAGTAGTTACTTTTGTCCGAGGTTAAAGAAATAAAAACAATGCCGAAATATTTCATGCAGTGCATCATGATGATTGTCATGTGAATAACAGGCTATGAAATTACTAAATGATCTAGGTTGCCTTTATCTGTGAGCCATTGAAGCAACATAAAGGAATGTTTGGTTGTAAACAATCATGGCTCTCGGTCCAAGGGATAAAAATGAAGGCCAAACAGGTATAATTGAGTTCATTCAAGTCTTTTCAGAAATTCCTGGACAATACATTACATCCGTGGAAAATTTCTGGGGACACTTAATGCGGGGACTGTCCCCGCAAATCAAGGTGTCTTGTCAGCTCAGCCTAGATCTATAGATGTCACTTAGCATAGAAGAAGACAGCTGGTACTAAACATGGACACAATTTACGTTCCTTTTCAGTTTGTCAAGCACTGCAGTATGTGTAGACAACCATTATGATCTCTTCTCCCTCACTCTCTCTCTCTTCCATTCATGAATCTAAATTACAGGCATTATTGTAATTTACTTTTTAAATCCAACAGTTATTCCATCCCTAGCCTAGCTTCAGAGAGTTTGCAAAATGGCGCAGAGAGATGAGGATACACAATGGCTAGACGAACTGTTGGAGGAGACCCAGCTGCAACGATTCGCGCAAGCGATACACGACGAGCTACAGGTCACGCGGCTTGACCATTTCAGATTCGTCGAGACCCAAGACCTCGAAAAGATCGGCATGGGTAGACCCGCAGCTAGACGGCTACTGGACAAAGTTAACAGACAAAGGAAAAAATCGACAAATATCATTGAAAGGGTGAGTACAGCATTCAATGTTTTTCTTTCCTCTTTCATGGATACACAATTTCCTGCCTGCTTTCATTTGTATTCACTTTTTCTCGATATAAAGGAAGGAAGAAAAATTACTTTCAATCCTCTTATCAACATCTCTGTACATGTCATGTACTTGCGTGTTATTTTTGCATACATGTACACTTCAGTGCATGTTTTTATGTAGCACTGTGTAAAGGTGTGTAAGGGGGGGGGGGGGGAACTGTTAAGTTTGATTTATAAGCAAAGGTTAATGTACTCTTATGGTGTTGGTATGATGAGTACATGGTGTAAAATAGGAAATGAGTCAGGGTTGACCCTGACTTTCCAAGTTTCACAATTCATGTACAGTACCTCTGGGCAAATTTTTAAGGAGTTTGTCTGGATTATCCCAGGTCTTACTTTACGGTCGTCCGAACGGCAGAGTTAGTCATCCAACGGCATGTAGCAAAATGACAATAAACGACCAGTCCTTTATGTACAGTATCCTGCAGGAAAGATGTAAGTTTGGTAAATAGAACAGCAATATGTACACTTTAGGAGAGATGTGTAGGTTTGGTGAATAGAATGGCAATATGTACTGTACACTGTAGGAGAGATGTGTAGGTTTGGTGATATAGAGTAGCAATATGTACAATGTAGGAGAGATGTGTAGGTTTGGTGAATAAAATAGCAACATGTACACTGTAGGAGAGATGTGTAGGTTTGGTGAAATAGAATAGCAATATGTACACTGTAGGAGAGATGTGTAGGTTTGGTGCCTACAACAGCAATATGTACACTGTAGGAGAGATGTGCAGGTTTGGTGAATAGAATAGCAATATGTACACTGTAGGAGAGATGTGTAGGTTTGGTGAAATAAAACAGCAATATGTACACTGTAGGAGAGATGTGTTAGTTTGGTGCCTAGAACAGCAGTATGTACACTGTAGGAGATATGTGTAGGTTTGGTGAAATAGAATAGCAATATGTACACTGAAGGAGAGATTTGTAGGTTTGGTGAAAATCAGTTCAGCAATATGTACACTGTAGGAGAGATGTGTAGGTTTGGTGAAATAAAACGGCAAAATGTACACTGTAGGAGAGATGTGTAGGTTTGGTGAATAGAATAGCAATATGTACACTGTAGGAGAGATGTGTAGGTTTGGTGAATAGAACACCATCTTTGGACCATTAAAAGTCCCTCTCGTGTGGATCATCAGGCCTACGACTATCCTTTTTTTTTTTTTTTTTTTCAGTATCTCCAAAGTGACAGGCGGGCGTTTTTTCAATGTATTATGTAACCTATTTTGGAGGTATCTAGTTACAGTACAATGCAATCTAAAGTTGATGTAAATAATTTTACTCGTCCGCCGGTTTAACCTCCAAAGCTGTCTTTGGTCGTCCGAATAGAAATTTGGTTGTCTTGAATGAATCCAATGACCTTTAAAAATTTACCCTTGTACCTCCGTACGTATGTAAGAGGGAACTGTTTATTCTCATATCAGTACTAGATTATATCACACTGTGGTGTAGGAAGTCCTCAAATTGGCACATGGCCAGAATCATAAAACATACACAGTTTGTATGTCTACTCCTTTCATTCTATGGATAGATTATTACATGATTGTCTTTTCAACTGAAATGAATAACTTCCTAACTATCTAGCCTTCGGTTTCAGTTTCATTCTCTCTATATATGCTAATAGAGGAATCGAATAAAAGAATCAGAACAACGGTATGAAATGGTATGGAATAACTTACCCCAGGACATATGCAATATTAATATAGACTTAACGCAATTCAATAAATTTCCTTAAAACACTGTTTTTCAGAGCTGCCAACACAGATTAATGTACTTATTATTATACTTGCTGTACATACTTAATTCATGTGTTATTATTGTATTTTAGTCATAATTTTTCTATTTATTTTTTAACATTTCTATTTTTCTATACAATCTTAAAAGGATTGTCTGGTGGCCCAAAGAAGTTACCTTAAAAAATAGTAAATAATTTTCCAAACATGTTGTCAAAGTATGAGAACGCTAATATTGCGTTTGACAGAGAAACGATTTTTTAATCGTTAAGGATAGACATTTCAAATATGATTTGAACAGTACAAAACGTGACGTCAGCTATGCTATTGCAGATTGCGACATAACCCACCCTCCGCACAGTACCTATACGGTAATCAAAACAAAAACCGCGTTTGTATACAGATAAATTTCTTCCTTAATTTCTGGTGAAATTTCTTAGAAGTTAGATATGTTTTCAAAAACTTCTTAAGCCGCCATGTACTAGATCGGTGGTTCCGTGGTCTTTGTGTAACACAAGGTAAATTTTAACAGTGAACTCTTCGTTGTTTAGGCTATACATTGCGCTATCCAGCTCCAACGAGAAGAATGTTCGCATACAGGCTATACTCTAACGTTGACAATCGGACAGTTCTGCGAAGCCTAAGCTTCTTAGTGCTACATTCTGCTCTGACAACGATTCCGATAAATTTCTTCCATATTTTCCGGTGAAATTTCCTATAAATTAGATATGATTTAAAAACTCCTTAAGCCGCCATATATGTAGTAGATCAGTGGTTTCGTGTTTTTTTCTGTAACACAAGATAAGTATTAACAGCAGACTCTTCGTTGTTTATACATCGCGCTATCCAGCTCCAGCGTGAAGAATGTTAGTGCGTATAGGCTACTCTAACGTTTACAATCGGACAGTTCTGCGAAGTCTTAGCTTCTCGGTGCTACATTCTGCTCTGAAAACGATTCCGCCAAGTTTTATCTTTCGGTGTAAAAAATACTTTTCAAGTTTCCTTTTGCTGTTAATTTGATCTGTGAATTTTATTTCAGCGATTTCGAAGAACAGTTTATGAACTGTGGCTTGAGTGTGAGTGTATTATGTGCAACGCTATACAAGTACACCATCTGGGCATCGTAGGATATACGTTCGCGAGTATGTACGTTATATTAGGCAATCCAATGTGCTTACACGTGAGAGTGTATTTGTTGCGGAAATGGGAGTGCTATCTTCAAGTCGCCTGTTTTGCCTATCTGCAAGCACTACGTCAATCACCATATTGAAGTGTTCGAACAAACGGTACTTTTGGTGAGAAACTGGTGAATTTGAAAACCAGATTTCTACAAGAAGAAAACGTCGAATGGGGACAATTTTTACATGGTTAGAAAGAGAAAAATAATAACTATAAGGACAATGTATCAAAATCTTCCACCAGACAATTCCTTTAACTTTTATAACCTTTTCAACTTTTTTACTTTTAACAAATTTTTATCTTTTGCTGTAAAGCGCTTTATAGCAATTTTTTAATTGAATAAGGCGCTATATAAATCTCGTGAAATAATAATAATACCTGAATGGAAATGAGGGCGGTATTGAAGAACTTTGCATGCATACACTCCGAATGTATGACTTGGTTAATTCCCTTTGAGTAGAACGTTTCTGTATGCTGCCGTGTTGGACGAATCTCACCGTGATAGTAATCATCGACTTTGCAATCCGGGCGATAGTCATTGCCTACTCTGCAATCCGCGGGGTCCTGCATAAAAGTTTGCAAGGACGGTAAGAGTGACTCCATAGTTTTTCGGGAACCAAAAAGGAAAAGAATCATGCAAGAGAAAGAGTCACTGCAGCAGCTGCAAAAACCCTCTGCAGCAAGGCTGAATTACAGTGGCTTGATAGGGACATAGAGAAAAAATTAGTGTGTACCCAAATTTAAAAATTTTGACTTTTATATCAAAATTTGACTATTGAAAGCAAAATTTTGACATTTTATCTCAAAATTGTGACTCTCTATCTCAAAATTCTGACTTTTATCTCAAAATTTTGACTTTTAAAGTCAAAAGTTTGACTTTTTAACTCAAAATTTTGACTCAACAAGTAAAAAAAAAAGTGTTCTTTCCTATGTCCCTATTAAGCTACCGTACTGAATCCATATAAGAACAATAGAGATTATCTTGTCAGATTAGTAGTGTCCATTGTGTGAAACTGCAGAGCACAAACTATTATCTCAGTGCAGACTGGCTGCAGCATGAGCTGGAGTCCCCCTCTCACCTCCCCCTCCCACCTCCCCCCTCAGCATCCTAATTTTAACACAGTACTTACATGAAGTGAATTGAAGTGGGGAGAAGGGCATGATCAGTACTACTGTTAGGCTCACGTAAAGAGAGCTCTACTGAACAGTGAATTACAAAATGTGAACTTGAGTTTGTAGCTAAATCTATTTCAAGTACACGACAAAAAGTGCACTTTTGGATTTCAATTGGAAAAGTTGGCTCTTTTTTACAGAAATTCCACTGGAGTATAAATTGACATTCCTTCCTCACTGTGTTAGCTAAAAAAACATAACAGAGCATACAGTTCTGTACATCTCATGGTGTTTTTATATGTAGTAATATATGCTTCTTCACCATCACAACAACAGTTGCATACCTTACACTGACAAACAGGAAAGATGTTTTGTCACATTTGAAAATTGTGAGAGGGGGGGGTTTGTGGATTTTGGGGAGAAAAAAGTCACTCAGCAACCGAAAATATTATAATCCTTGCTCCATTTCCTTGCACAACATAGAGTCGCATTTAGACCTCCTGCAGAACTACAAAACACGAAAAACCGAACTCTACTGGTATAAACCTTTCCCAAAGAGCCATCTTGATCGTGACACTCATGGATAATTTGGAGGATGTTGGTTGAATTTGTCACAAAAATCTGTCACACTCACCGGTGTCACATCTTGCCGCATCAGTGTTACATTTCCTTGCACACTGTAGCAATATGGGATGGCAGGGGGTAGGGGGGAGGGGTTGGGAGCCTGGTTGGGGACAATTAAAATCTCCCAGTCCACTTTTTGTCCGTTTTTTACGTTCTTCATATTTCCTTCGGAGTATTGAAATTTTTGAAATTCTCATGGAACTGCACTTTTTAGCACAGAGCCAAGTTACAAAGTAATAAAATATATAAGGTTATTGCAGAATATTTAAACATGATGCTCTACTGGGTTCATTCAAAACCCCAACATCAAAATGTTTTTCAGCCAAAGAATTACCAAATCTGTTTTCCTTTTGGCATTTCTACTGAGGTCATGTCAATATTTGAACCATGATGAAATGTTTCCCTTCCTATTCTCCTTCAACTCAAACAAGACTTTGTTGAAATACCTGATCCTTATCACCATCCGGACATTCAGTCTCTTTGGTGCCAAAAAACTGGGTATAAAATTTCTGAGACCTGTCTGATGTAACTCAAAACCCCAGAAGTCCTCTTTCCAAATGAAATCTTTGATCGAGGAAAGATGGTACTGTAGATATCGTCATATCAGTATAAAACAATATTAATCCAAAGTTATTGTTTGCTTTGATGTGCGACCATACGTGTGCAACGGAAACATCTTCTCTGCACAGGTCGCCTACAAATTATCACTTCATGTTTGCTTTGATCAGGATTTTTTTTTTGGGGGGGGAGGGGGTAATCTAAGATGTTTGTCTAAGTTGCTCATGAATCGAAGCAATATCTGTGGGGTTTTGAGGGACTATATACTTGCTGTAAGTCGCGACAGTATGAGAATAGGGCACAGTGTTGAAAAGTAGGATGCTGCAGGTGCTGCAGCCAGGCTGCACAGGACACAGTCTTTTGTGCTATGCAGTTTCACACAATAGGCAATGAAGTTTCACACAATAGGCAATGAAGTTTCACACAATAGGCAATGAAGTCTCACACAATAGGCAATGAAGTTTTACACAATAGGCAATGAAGTTTTACACAATAGGCAATGAAGTTCCACATACTGTAATAGGCAATGAAGTTTCACACAATAGGCAATGAAGTTTCACACAATAGGCAATGAAGTTTCACACAATAGGGCAGTGTTAGCTGGCAGAGATAATCTCTATTGTTCTCACATTGTGTCAGCCTGGCTGCAGAGAATTTTGCAGCTGCTGCAGTTTTCCTGTGTTA
This sequence comes from Apostichopus japonicus, assembly GCF_037975245.1. Taxonomy (NCBI): domain Eukaryota; kingdom Metazoa; phylum Echinodermata; class Holothuroidea; order Aspidochirotida; family Stichopodidae; genus Apostichopus; species Apostichopus japonicus. The sequence goes on from NC_092571.1 coordinate 15,060,939, forward strand.
CGTGGTGTGTTGCACTTTCTTCACTGTGTAGTCTCACTCACAAGAATGTCTTACTGTTCTACCACATAATAAATATGTAGCAGCATGCTCCAGTCTTAATCTATTTTTCTTTTCTATCTTTGGGGTGATTGCAGAACAGGACAGGGGAGTGGAGGGGGGGTTGGAAAGCAGGGAAGAGGATGAGGTGGAGATGATTTGCAGATGGGCGGTCTCACTTGCAATTTAAATGTTATTGAATAACATACTTTCTGTTAAACTTACTGTACAGTATCAATTTCGTTCTCAATGTCTGTATCGATGTAATTGGTTTGGGGGGGGGGTTTGGGGGGGGCCACAAATCCATACTTATGATAATTTTAAACTTTCTAGAACTGTAAGTCTCCTAATTTGTATCTCCTATACCTTGTACTATTGTAGCTTCTTTGAATTTATTGATATATTTTACTTCAATTCTGTATTAATTTGTTTACTAAATATTTGAAATCAAATTATGTATCTAGACATATTCCCAAATTATACAAACTGATAAAACTTTCAAGTGACTTTCACTGGGCAACAGTGGGTGGTAAGGGGGGGTACTTACAGTTAGCTTCAATAATTTGCTTAAAACTTATCAAGAAGAAAGGAGGAGACATACATTCCAAAGAAAAATCGGTATAAAATCCCTGAATATTCTGAGGTGTAATTTGCGTACTTGTACTGTATTAACATGAAAAACAAAGTGTAAAAGAAACATCAGAAACTTTTAGTGAAAATAACAAAATGCATACAGCTGCTCCCCAGGGTCTTTGCTCCCTGGACCCTCATAAGGACTCTCCTTGCCCCCCCTTTCCTGGGTAGTCCCCTGTATCCCAGCCAATCACAGTGTACAAGCTACCAATCAGTCAGATTAGAAAGGCCCTCCTAGACACATATGCTAGATATGATGTGGTACAGTAGTAGAAGTGTCTCAGCATATGATTCCATAACACATATGACAGAAGAAATTATAAAAGTAAATAATAATAAGTAAGAAAAATAAAATACTAACAAACATTTGTATTGCGCCGGTGTCCATCAAGAAAAATGCTCATATCACAGTGGAACGAAAGGGCGAAGTAAATAACAGACAAAAGATTAGATAAGAATCGGTAATTTAAGTTGATTAGAAGTCTTTGAGTTCAAAGAAAACAGATGAAAAATGATCGCATCTAGGTAGGAAGTACAGGTACAGTTCTGAGTACTGTACATATTTGTGAAACCTTTCAATGTATTAATACCATATCACTTCCTCGAGGTAATAATACATGGAACCTATATATTAGAATGATACTTAACACATATATCCAGGAAACGGAAAAGTTTTGATATTACAATATCCTTCAGAAGAAGTGACAAAATATTAGTGTGCATAGCGTGCGTGTGCATCTATGGAGCAGTCTGCGGAAAGTTCTGCATTTAACTTTAAGAATGGCGGCGAACGGAACGAAAGTACACTCTCTGTTTGTCTGTGATGACTTTTCCTGTTTTGAAGAGCTTTACAAGATATCAAATTTCCAACAATTTATTATTGTACATGTATAGCAGTGTCTCTCTCTTCCAATGTACGGTTTATAACTTAAGTCTTATCTACAGTACAAAAGAAAACATTGGTCTACAAATTCTGTTTTGCTTCTGGGAGTTGGTTCAATGAGAAATATAAGGAGACACACCCAATTTGTGAAATTAGATCTATCAGGCTTATAGCCCTAGACAATATTTTTAAAAGGCTACAATAATATTGCCTGCATTGAATTCACAATGTGCTAATACAAGCCTATTCTGATAGCTATGGTAAAATACTAGTATACATCTATAGGATAGTAAAAGTCTCAAAAGAGATTAACATTTTGAAATTTTTCTGTTGCCAATGTCCTACTGTAGTATCATGCACAGAAACTACGCAAAACACATTATTTAATACATTCCTTCTCTTCGACTCACACGCATGACTTTTTGAGGTCATCAATTTTATGAATTCACAGGGGAGGGGAACAGGCTACAAAATGTTGCATTTTTTTAGCAGAAACAACTTTTGTTTGATTCAATCACAGTAAGTAGTTGAAAAACAAACAGAAAAAAACCCCCAAAGCTGTAAACCCTCTGGTCTCCCCACCACCACCCCCACCCCCTTACCCCTCCCCCCAAAAAACAAAGCAAAAGAGAAAGAAAGAAAAGTTGTTTCTGGAAAGTGTGCTTTATACAGTGTAGCTAGTATAACTAACATACTGTACAGTGTGTATAAAAGTACAGTGTGAATTGGAGAATGGTCCAGATAACAATTTGATGGTGTAGTAGCCGCTGTGAGATTTGCAGAACTCTTTTGCCTATATATCACAAAGCAATTACTGAACTAAAGAACATATAATGAGACTAAATGTTCCGGCAACATAAATTAGTAGGTGTTTTAACTGCAAACCATACTGTAGCCTCCTCAAATATGATGTTCCAGGATTAAGAATCCTGTGGCGAAAAAAAGAAGTAATGTAGGTTCGCTAAGTTCTGAACGGTAGATCATGAAGGAAAGGGGAGAGTACCTGTGGCTCTCCTGGATGTAGGATAGGGGTGCTGTGCTAATGGTGCTAATGTAAAAGAAGAAGAAAGTGCATAAGTATGGTGCAGACAGGTAAGTATCATTTCTCATAAATTCAAAAAATCACAAAACAGAAAGTTTGGGGGATTATGTTTTTCTTCTTTCCTGGTTAGTTACTCCAGGGGTGGTGGGTGGTTATGTCAGGGCTGGGGCATTCTCTCCTTCCCATTCCCAGTAAAGTCAGCTTTGATCAACACCCCCACCACCCCTTCCCCCACCCCAACACCCCCTCCCCCAACATCCCATCACCCCTGGGAGATTCTGCCAAGATTAGATTGCAAGTTATATTGTAGCTATATTGTAGCTCGTCCACAAGATTGGAAAGTTTGTTTGATAACAAAAAAGCTTGCATGCATGTATGTATACACAGTATGTGTGTGGTCTGTGGTATCTTGACTCCTGGTGCAGCTTTACTGGGTAAAGTTGACTCTCGTTCTGACTCAGACAAGTCCGATGGAAACCTAGTGATAATTATGGATCTGTATTCTCCTGATAGCTGCTTGAGTTAATTAGTCATATCCTACATCGTTGACAGTTTAATTACCGGCGCAGCCATCTCCAAGAATTTGGTAAAGGGTTATACAGTGAGGGCCCATTGGAGTGTATACAGCAATATGGAAAGAAAATGTGGTTTATATGGAGACTGTTCCATTTATGAGAGAGAGAGAGAGAGAGAGAGAGGTGGAGTTAAAGGTGGTTAAATTTATTAATTTAACCAGGTGAATGAAAGAGAACTTTTTTTAATGTGACATATTGCTGCTTTTATTCCTCATTTCCTTCCTGGGGCACAGGTGTTAAAATTCACATATATACTGAGTACAGGATGGTTAATTTTTCTTCTCCTTCCATTTGCAAACCATTGCAGATATATTAATTTAAAAGAAATGGGAGTAAATTTGGTTGCCGATCTTCATTTCAAAATCAGTAAAGATTGCAAATATTCACAATTAGATTTATCCTTTTGTTGGCCAAAGGGTTGGATTACAGTGGAGAACCAGCAAAAGATCAGAGTTATAAGATCAGATTCCCTTCTCAAGATTAACTTCCCAGATCAACTGTCCCCCAGATCTTGATTGCCCAATCAAGGGAGATTTTCCAGAGTTCTAGATCACAAAACTCAGTCTGAACACTCAGGGAAGGGGTGGGGTAAGAGTGGGGCCTGGGGGCAGGGGTCTGGATCAAGATGACCGTAGTTCACTTCCATGATGTAACAACATGGTGTCAAAAATATTACCAAAACAGAGTCCCAACTCGAAAAGCTAATTTTAATGGAAAGAATCCTTGAACCAGGTATTAGCTTTAGGTGACTCATACAGTATCTGATGCTGTTAGGTCAAGCTGTTATTTTTTTTTTCTTTTCAGAAGAGACAATTTGCAACGACATATTCCTCTCATTTTTGAGTACTTTGTAATTTTTAAAATGAGGTCAAGCACCTGCTATCTATCTAATTAGATTTCTCTTTTTTTTTAACACTGCGATACTAATTACTTCCTTCCTGTCGTGAAACTTAAATCCACACGCAGAAAAAAAAAAAATGTATCAAAAATGAAAAAAATCCTCTATCGGTTGGACCTATGAGAATGAAACCAACCGGAATCAAATTATTAGTTAAAATCACAGTGTTCATTAATTTACGTTAATAAAGCCTCGCTGTAAATAATGTAGAAAAAATGAAATTGGTAAATTTTTTATTCAAGTTTTAATCGAAGGGGGAGTGAAACTTCTTTGAGAAACTGATTTAAAATGGTAGATTAGCCTTTGGGAGGAACTTGGAGGTATTGTATTGCAGGAGTTCAGTGAGTGCACTGTGAGACACCGATATATACCCTAAGGACTTCCTTCCCGCCATGCATAGCTTCCTTCCATTTTATAATAAGAATAATATCATACATATTTATGATGATGTTCTGAACAATGCAAGCATTTTTCTAAATGTCAAGTCAGTTACAAACTTGTATATTAACTTCACACCTACAGAACCTTGCTCGATATCTCTCATTGACAGTCGAAAATTAGATATCAAGTTCTAATATCGTCAAGTTTTTAATTCTCATACAACCGGTAACATTTTATGTTGTTGTTGTCACTTCTGATGTCAATTTTAAGGGGAAACGAGAATGCTCGAAAAGGTAAGTAAGCACAAATTTTTCTCGCCTTCCTGTTTTGGTTTCCTGTAATGTACTTGCAGTGAAGCAACGTCACTCATAGCACTAGAGCAACTTGTGTTAAAATTAGTAGAGATCTGAATAGTGCATAATTGCTTTCTAAGTTTTTATAGTCACATGTACAGTGTACAGGATGTTGCAGCTCACACTCATTTTTAGCATGTTTAGTATGTATGTTTTTTAGATCCTCCTGCAAGCAGGAACATGCGAAGAAGCCTCATTGGCTTATCAAAGCCGCAAACTGACCGAAGTCAGTCTCTTACATTCATATTTAACCTCCATGATTATGAATTGTCAATTGTCAACAATATACATTAATCTTGGAGTGACTCGACCATTTTGACCATTTTGCATATCATTTTGCTATGCGATTCGGGATAAATTAATCCCTGATATGCACTTACTGTACCCATATACAGTACCTATTACACCTACAAACTTTGGTAAAGTCTCCTTTTACCTCCGACCACTTCCGCTCACTTGCAGGGAATTCTGTAGTTTAGTGTTCAGATTTTGTGTGGCAGTCTTGAAGGCTCTTTTAATATATTAAACGTTTTTTGTCTCTTAAGAAATACTTTGGTTCCTATGTAAATACAGACAGGTCTGTTAATACACCGTCGGTCTTCTATAGTAATTTGACCTTTGTTATAATTGATAAATTATTTCCTTACTTAAATTGTCTCTCTTTACTGTTAATTATAACTCTGGCCGGTTTAGGAATATTGTGAAGTTGGTACACTGTATAGTACAGTGTGACAGTAACGATGTAGGCACATTGGATGGTAGAATGAGAAGGAAGGGGTATTGACCGGAGGGGGCCGGTCATAGAGGGCGCACAGTGTTAAAAGGGTATCAGTTCATTCTAGACACGGTAGAACAAGAGTGCTGAAGTTGTGGGGAGACAGGTAGGCTTGTGACTCATAATATGCAAACCGGTAAGTTTTGGATTATATTTAAAGTGAAAACTGACTGGGGAATTACTGTATTATAAATAGCCTGTGTCCTTGTCTTTGTCCTTGTGACTTTATCTTTGTCTGAGGAAGTACAGGAAAAAGAATAAGTAGGTTAATTAGTTTAAGTTTTTGTTGTCAACTTTCTCAGAAATTAATGATGGCTTTCAACTAAAATATATGACTCAGATTAATTAGGGTACATTGTGTACTTTCTTATACATTGCCAAAAGAAACACTGCAATGCTAATGTATGTATGTTTGCTACACCATTGAAAAGCCAACCCTTGAGGTTTGCATTTTAATTGGAAAATTCGCCAGATATAGGTCATCATGATTGGACTACATCCCAACATGCGATTTTGTGACGACAGGTTAAATTTGGCACATTCATTATAATGCAGCTCGTTAATTAACGAATGTCTGAATTAGCCAGGAGGTGTGAAACTGTGATTACAAAAAGCAGTTTAGAATATTTCACTCCGAAGTGGTTGTACGCTAGAGTGAAGCAGAGAGCTGTCGTCAGTGCTTTATTACTCGGAAAGACGCAAGCCCAACCCTCATTGATAGTCTGCCACAAGCCCAACCCTCATTGATAGTCTATGTGATAGAAATAACTGTCATGAACAACTCTCCCAAACAGCTGAAAAAGGATTTCATTCTATTCGGAAGATCTATTTAACTGTATTATAGATTTAATGTGTTCCTTACACATGCTAGGCTGAAGACTTGATCAAGTCTAAATATGACATCATCCAGCCACCTGTGATTCAAGTTTGTATGTTTTCTTGATTCATTACAAATATGTTAATTTTTCTGTCTTTTGGGGATGGGTCTTGTAGATGCTGAATATTGAGTCTACCCTTTACATGACAATTCTAAGGGTCTCGCTCCTCTCGCTCCTCGCTCCTCGCTCCTCGCTCCTCGCTCCTCTCTCACCTGTCTCACAGTCAACAAGTTCTTTTTCCTATCTACCTAAACTACTGTACATGATTGGAATGTTTTATCACATTTTTCCCTCCCCACGCCCCCCTCCCCCCCACTTGAAGGGCACTGCCCACTTCCTCTTCCTTCTTTCAAGCTATGGATATTTCTTCCAAATAGATCTAAGTTATATCTTTGGTGATCATATTCTGGACCAGACTCTGTCAGGATCAACTTACTTCACCTTCTCCAAGCGCTACTTATCCTTTTCAAATAAGGTGGGTTTCTTTCCCCTTTAAGTATATATATGCAGCAGCTCTCGCAACACCTAATAGCATTTCCTGACAATATTACCAGACCTTTAGAACGATTATACTGTTACTCAAAATGAGAAACTGTATACATATCAGAATCAACACTTTTGTAGATCTTTTTGCAATACATTACAACTTTATGTTAATTTGCAAATATACACTGCTCCTCTCATACCTGTCTCCCATTCCACATCTGCACTTTTCCATCTACCTAACTACACATTGGAAACGTTATAGCACAGCGCCCTCGCTCCCCTGGTACCCCCCACTTGCACCTCCTTCCGAATCTACCACTCAGGAAGACAAACTACTCGTTTTGTTAACAGCTTTTGCTTAACAATTTTCTCCAAATTTCCCCAACCAGTAAGTTTTGGGGTACTTTTGAAGTCATTATTACTGTAGTCCTTTGGAATCTGTTGAAATCCGTTATCTTCAATCAGAGTATAATGCACAGAAAATGATACATGTTAACTTAAAAACATCTGTTTGAGTTGATTTAACCTTCATTTGGGAAAAGAGCAAAGAAACGTAACTGCTGGAATCGAACAAGTGACCTCTGGTATTACAAGCCCAGAGGTCCCCGGTTCGAATCCCATTCTGGCCATAAATTTCTTTGTTGTTTTCCATTGTCTAATATTTCCCAATCAGATTTCTAATATTCATATTTTTACTTATAATAATCTTTCATTTGGTGAAAAGTAATTGATAGAAGCTAGGGAGGATTTATAATTTATAGTTTGATCAATTGCCAATGTCTAATTTGAATTATACTAAGTAAATTTTGGTAAGATACTAAAATTGAACATTTATTAACCATTAAGCACAAAAAATCTGCTCAGAAGTACTATAAATTGTAAAACAAGAAACTGGAACAAGCTGTCAACTTCGGAGACTAAATAATGATTCCGTTTTGATTTTCTGTGTAGTTGTATTTGTTTGAACCTTTTTAACTTCTGTTCAGTTCAGTTGATAAATAGAGGGCAGTATTTCATTGATGACTTTTATAGATTTTTATCCTGAGAATGGACTATAGTACACTTACTACAATCTGTGGTTATTACATGGTCATTCATCATTGAAGCAGAGAGCTTTTTAGCCCACCAGCTATTACAACTCACTGATTGAAGGGATCAATTTAAGAGTTATCATTTGTAGACAAAAAATGACTACTATTATGGTATCATTTTTTTGACATTACATAAAAAATTCAGGAGATTTTCTTTGTGACAAATTTGATTCAGCAAATCTTTTTACTGTCATATCTTTAAAGAATTCTCCTCACTTGAACATATCTCAGTGTCTGATATCATTAAAGGATAAATTTAAGCAGAATGCAAAACATTGAAAACACTGCTATCAGTGCAGGTTGTATTTCAACACCACTTTATATTTGAATGACCCTTTAAACTTCCGAGGCTCATCAGTCAAAGTGGCTGGACTACTTAAACTAACACACAGACCACTAGGATTAGTTCCTATCAGATTCAACATAAAAGTCAATTGGAAAACATGTAAGATTTATTTAGCCTCAGACTCAGACAACATGTTTTATATATTATAAATTACAAATTTGTCCCGGACAAATGTTGTGGAATATTTTCTATCACTGGTGGTGCTCTGTTGTTCATATAAATTAAAAAACAAAAAAGGAAACATGTTTTGATTGAGCTGTGAGAATTTATCAAACAGAGGCTTAGTTAAATTAACATAAATTTGGCCTCCTGCCTTGAGGAACTGAGGTCCTCATCAATTTAACCTTAAAGGAGCATTCCAGAGATTTTATCATATATATATATATTTTAAAGGTGAATAATATCTTGAAAACTGGAATATAAAACATTAATAACTGCATGGCACTCACACTTTTTCCTTTGTATTTCTTGGACTATATGATATTACAATTACGGCTAAAATTCTGTCTAAAAGTCACACTTTTATAAGAGTCTGTGAATAAACATTTTTGGAACCAAAAATAATAAACTCTAGATATTAAGATTTTGACTTGCAATATAAACTTGAAGGCAATAACTACTGCTGACCTTTTGAGGTGTAGCCCTGACCAAATTATGCTCCCAATTGTATATATCTCAGAGTCATGCATATACTCATTAATATGCAATGTACAACTAGAAAATTTATTCCTTTAACTTCCATCAATATTAGTTATGTCCAACTATTATTGTATCACTTTTTTTTGGACATTATGTCAAAAATTCAGGAGATGTTCTTTGTGACAAAACTTATTCAGCATTCATAACTGTATTCAGCAGCTGAAAAATCTTTGAAGAATTCTCCTCACTTGGTCATATCTCAGTGTCTGATATCATTAAAGGATGATATACAATGTACAAGTAGTAAATATATTCCTTTAAACTTCCATGAATATTAATTAAATGTCTTTTATTTTAAACTTGTACATGACTTCCCCTAACGAGCTCAATCAAGGTAATGACGACGGATATCGTCCTTTCGATAATTTTTTTTTTCATTTTTTTTTTACCGGTAGTGGCGTTATAGAAGGAGATCTCTGTGCTAGAGTGCAGGAAGCCGCATTGTTTGGTGGCCAATGTTTGTTTACATAGACATGTAGACCGATGATTAACCCGCAGTAGTGCCTCATTCCATAAGCAATTAACTGCCAGCGGATGAAATTTCATGACGGTTTAATTATATGAACATGTCTGGCACCGCATAGCGATACTTCCGTTTTGAATTGGCCCCTCGCTGTGAAGTATCAATTGTCCCAGGGTTTTTGGTGAACCGTTCCGTTCTTCAAGTCAGTTGAATATACAAATCAGGCCATGCAGGCATCAGGTTTTGCCCTGCAAACAGATGCCTCGCAAAGCTCTACAGTGCTGAATGCCGACATATATCCTGCCCACAGTATAGTCTACTGTACATTCCAGTTTAGGCTCGCACTGCAGTATGTACAGTTGTCATATCTTAGAACTGTCCAGAAACGTATGTGAACTATACTGTACTCATATAAGATTCCAACAGGATAATAAATACCATCTATCTATTTGTTGTTTTCTATGATTTAAAATAAACTATATATGTCAAATTAGTTTCAGTCTGCAACTGTGTTTGTCAAACCTGATCCAGTGTAGCTTACACCCTTGAAATTCAGATTAGTTTCAGTCTGCAACTGTTGTGTCAAACCTGATCCAGTGTAGCTTACACCCTTGAAATTCAGATTAGTTTCAGTCTGCAACTGTGTTTGTCAAACCTGATCCAGTGTAGCTTACACCCTTGAAATTCAGATTAGTTTCAGTCTGCAACTGTTGTGTCAAACCTGATCCAGTGTAGCTTACACCCTTGAAATTCAGATTAGTTTCAGTCTGCAACTGTTGTGTCAAACCTGATCCAGTGTAGCTTACACCCTTGAAATTCAGATTAGTTTCAGTCTGCAACTGTTGTGTCAAACCTGATCCAGTGTAGCTTACACCCTTGAAATTCAGATTAGTTTCAGTCTGCAACTGTTGTGTCAAACCTGATCCAGTGTAGCTTACACCCTTGAAATTCAGATTAGTTTCAGTCTGCAACTGTGTTTGTCAAACCTGATCCAGTGTAGCTTACACCCTTGAAATTCAGATTAGTTTCAGTCTGCAACTGTTGTGTCAAACCTGATCCAGTGTAGCTTACACCCTTGAAATTCAGATTAGTTTCAGTCTGCAACTGTGTTTGTCAAACCTGATCCAGTGTAGCTTACACCCTTGAAATTCAGATTAGTTTCAGTCTGCAACTGTTGTGTCAAACCTGATCCAGTGTAGCTTACACCCTTGAAATTCAGATTAGTTTCAGTCTGCAACTGTTGTGTCAAACCTGATCCAGTGTAGCTTACACCCTTGAAATTCAGATTAGTTTCAGTCTGCAACTGTTGTGTCAAACCTGATCCAGTGTAGCTTACACCCTTGACATTCAGATTAGTTTCAGTCTGCAACTGTTGTGTCAAACCTGATCCAGTGTAGCTTACACCCTTGAAATTCAGATTAGTTTCAGTCTGCAACTGTTGTGTCAAACCTGATCCAGTGTAGCTTACACCCTTGAAATTCAGATTAGTTTCAGTCTGCAACTGTTGTGTCAAACCTGATCCAGTGTAGCTTACACCCTTGAAATTCAGATTAGTTTCAGTCTGCAACTGTGTTTGTCAAACCTGATCCAGTGTAGCTTACACCCTTGAAATTCAGATTAGTTTCAGTCTGCAACTGTGTTTGTCAAACCTGATCCAGTGTAGCTTACACCCTTGAAATTCAGATTAGTTTCAGTCTGCAACTGTGTTTGTCAAACCTGATCCAGTGTAGCTTACACCCTTGAAATTCAGATTAGTTTCAGTCTGCAACTGTGTTTGTCAAACCTGATCCAGTGTAGCTTACACCCTTGAAATTCAGATTAGTTTCAGTCTGCAACTGTGTTGTGTCAAACCTGATCCAGTGTAGCTTACACCCTTGAAATTCAGATTAGTTTCAGTCTGCAACTGTTGTGTCAAACCTGATCCAGTGTAGCTTACACCCTTGAAATTCAGATTAGTTTCAGTCTGCAACTGTTGTGTCAAACCTGATCCAGTGTAGCTTACACCCTTGAAATTCAGGTATTACAATTGATTTATTATTTGCTTTGATCTCTTAATACTGCTCTTCCTCACAACCTCCTCATTTATCACTCTGGCTCTATGGCAAGGGTTCCCTAACTGGGGTGCATGAACCCCCAGGGGGTGCGTGAGTCCATCCCAGGGGGTTCGTGAGACATTTCTCAAAGTCAAAACTAGAGTACTTTTTGTTGAGCTAACATCTGATATGTCATATTATTAAGTAATGTACAAAAGCCATAGATCTATGGACAAACTCATTTCGCGTTCCATACGCATATATGTTGCCATTGTACAGTAGTACCGTACCATGCATGTGATACTTGATCTTTTACGAAGCACTATTATGCGTATTATAGTATAATAATGACTCAGATGGTGTCTCGAAAAGTTGGGGATTCGTGGACAACTCTGACATCCACAGGGGGTTCGTGGGGGGATAAAGTTAGGGAAACCCTGCTCTATGGTGTCTAGAGTGAAGTGGGTTACAAGCCTTTTTAACACTGTTCCCATCGTTATGACTCGGTCAGTCGATGACCCTTCTTCTCATTAAGTTTTCGAGGAGACAGGTAAGCTCGTGGCTGTTAAATATCACAACCTGATAAGTTGTGGGATGTCTATCTCAGAATGGTAACTTATTGCACAGTCTAGTTCAGCTAGTAAGTGTATAAATGCATTCTGTATAAATCCATTGAGAATATGAAACAGCTCTTACTATAAATCCCCTCTTCCCTGCCCCCCCCTCTCCCCCCGCCTTTATTTTGTCCATTTTCATTACAAGTTAATGCTGTAAAAGTCCAACTAGTTATTTATTTCGCTTCTTCACCCATGTGTCTTCTCACAACAGCTGCACTATTGCGCTATGATGTTCAGAGCATTCAGAAACCATTCAGCGTCGTGATTTAAGTCAGTTCCCAATATCCAGGGTATGATTTATCCGGCATCGCATTGAAAACTGCGATGCAAAATGAGCAATTTGCGAAGTGCAAAGATGTATCCCATGCAGCATTTGTACATACATGCAGAAACCATGAAATATTTTTTAATCTGAGACAAAACTCAGAATCTTCAAATTTTAACTGCTATGCAAAAGTTAAACACAAAGTTATATTCTCTGCTATTGCATTTGAGCAACATTTTTTTCCACCCCTTCTAATTTCCTTTTTTGCATTTTTAGATATATTGGAATCATTCATCGACAAAAAATACCCTGTTAATTCAAGTATTTGAAAAATTATAAACTTTCGTTCTTTGCACTGCCTGTTAGTCATATTAATCACTAATTATGTAATTATAAATTTATATTTTCTCAAGTTTTCTTCATTATTTGAGAAATGAAAGCTCACCGGTCAAGCGAACAAGCTGCGTGCATCATCAATGGGATTCTATCATCAAACAGTGTCAAAAGTCGGGCCGTAATTAAATAAAGAACCTGCTCGTAAGGCAACACGACACTCGGTTGGTTCCACGCAGGTAATAAACACTACCTGACAGTTGTTACTATGATGACCTAACACACTCACCTTTGTGATAATCTTCTGAGGTCATTATCCCCATGTGTGACCTAAGGAGGCCCCTGCTTAAGAATTCTGACCTACATTTCTATATACCTACTGTAGCAGTTGACTTCAGTAATTTTTTCTTACGTCATTGAGAGTGAAATGGTCCCCTTCCTGTGGGATCTTTGAAGGGATATTCATGTCACATAGGTTGATTGCATCTAAACAAAATTATTGGTTCCACAAAGAAAAAAAAATCAGTATTAACCTAAGTCTGTACCAGTAGTGTATTACTCAGAAAATTACAATGCGACTCACCACACTAAAACTCAAGTATTCAAACTTTTCTCTTTTGTTTTACTCGGTGACCCAAATTCTAACCTAAATAATTGTGGTCAACTTTCGGTCGGTGGATGTTGCGGCCTGGGAAAGGGGCCTACGGGAAGGACGTACCCCCTCCCCTCCTCCATATTTGTAATTTTTTTCCTATATATGATTACAGGTGCTAAATTACGAAAAAATGGTGTTATATTTTGCATCTTAGTTATTTTATGTTCACTCTTTTTCACAAATATCAACAGTTTTATTTCCTGCTGAATTCTTGGCGACACTCCACAACGCACTGGGTCCCCCCCCCCCCCTCCAATAACCCTATCTAAGGTCACTGGCCTTCCTCTGAATCCACCATCCTAAAAGCCTTTAAAGCGTGTTTGGTATCGGATATTCCAAACCCCGTTTTTCACGCCTGGCTTACGTTCTTGGAGAGCTATTTTGGAGTCAGAAAGAAAATCTCTTCATTCAGTTAACCTGCAAAAGATTTCACTGCCTAAGTATCCTTGAATTTTAAAAATCTTTGATAAAGTACTACCTAGTTTGGGCTACTTCACTTTTGAAATGAAAATTTTGAAATGCAAATTCACTAGTCAAGCTGATGCACTGTCACCTGTGACCTTACCTGCCAAACTTTTCTAAAATATCTTTCCTGACCGAAACATTTGTTGGTCCAATTTGACCAATCATAATCTGGCTTAGCCAGAGATGGTGGGGGCCAGGGGGGGGCAAGGGTTTTTTGGAATATACAGATGAATTTTAATTCCTGTCCACATGGCAGCTATATGTGGAGTGGTTTCCATAGAATGCGATTGAGTAAATTTGATTTGTCCCATTCCTGTTATACTCACAAAATGTACAGTACCCTTTGTGACTCAACAAGAAATATAAAATAATAAGGCGGCCGGCCCCTCATCCTTTTTTTTACTCAGAACGTGGTTCTTTCAAAACTTCATTTTCATACAAACAAAATTCTGCCTCGTTTGATAGTTTTCCCTCAAAACTGCTTTTGTGTGATTGCTAGATCACAAATAGTTGTAAATGAAATACATAAGGCATCCTTTCAATCCTCTCTTTTTCAACTCAGAAGTAAATTCTTTCAAGGTTCGTTTCATACAAGGAAATTCTCCTTCTCTACCCAGAGTTATTAAATCACATAATTTGGTGACAAAAAAAATTTCAATTTCACAGATATTTCCCCTCAAAACTTGGCTGTTTGTGTCACTTTCACAAATTGTTGCTGCTCAGAATTAATAAGTAAATGTTACCTTTGTGGGTGCCGCATGATAGATCCACAGGGTCCACCCACACTTGCTCAAATTTGTTTGATTTGACCTCTGGAGGTCAGAGACTCGAAACTCAGTATCCTGTTTGCCCCAGGGGTGTAGCATGGGGCATGACATGTTTGTCATTGAGGGTAAATTCAAATCTCCCCCAAGTCTCACCACCAGAGGATTAAGAAAAAGTATCCATTGTGCTATTCTATACAGGGTCTGTGTTGATGGAAGCAAAATTAAAAAGTAATTTTATCAGAGAAAGTACAGTTAACCATCCAGTGACAAGTCTTTTGATAGCTGTGGAAGAAAATTCGAGATACGGTTACCAAACGAAGAAGAGGAAAAAGAAAGGGCTTGGGGTCTGGTGAGAGGAGATGTGATGACTTCTCCATAATTAGATTTTCTTTTTTTAATAAAATTTAGATTACTTACTATAATTACTCAGTAATAATAAATCACTTTTGGAATAGACGTCGACCTGTTAGAATGTTTAGTTCTTCAATTTTAACATCAGGAAGATGTTTAGAAGCACAGCAAAGATGACTGTGAAATAGGTGTATAATGTGGTGTAAATATATATATATATATATATATATATGTATATATATCAAAATATGTCACCAAAAATAGAACTAGTATTGTTTGATACAGGGTGACAAACTCCTACAGTGAAACTATGACCTTCTTTACCGGTTTTCGAACCTCTGGACATACTGTACAATCAGCGTCCATAGCATAGTGGTTAGTGTGTCAGCATACAGAGCGGGAGGCCCGGGTTCGAATCCCAGTGGAGGCTGGAAGTTTTTTCACTGTTCTTGATTTTCCAACTCGGTATGGTTTTCAATTATATATATATAGACATATATATATGCATAAATATTCGCCCATCCCTTACCTGTCTCCCCCCAACCTTAGCACTCTTCAGATCCGAAGCAAAATCCAAAGACTGCAAAAAACAAAGAAAAACACTTCTATTGTAGGCGCTTGAGGTGGTTGAAGAAGCAGAGCCTTCGACCAGAAGTGACCGGTTGTAGAGGGCACACAGTGCTAAGAAGGTTACCAGTTCAATCAGTTATGGTAGAGAGAAAATACTAAGATTGTGAGCTCGCCACTTGTAAAAACCCAAAAGTTTGGAATTTATCTATAGATTTTGTGATGGTATAAATTTATTAAACTGTTCTCTACCAAATATTCTTGTTAGCTTCTCGCTTCTGTCCTTCTCTTTTATAGCTATAAAGTTCAAATCAGGTGCTCTATTACCCTGGTATTTAAGAGTGGGGATTTGCGACCATTTTTAGGGTCAGGTACTCTATTACTCTGGTACATTTAAGAGTGGGGATTTGTGACCATTTTTAGGGTCACCATGATATTTTGGATGGTCGACAAAAGCTTTGGAAAAAAATGTTGCCAATATCTATAGGGGGAATAAAATGGAAAATCTTGAACATAGATTTACATTTTTGCTACTTAGCATGCTTAATTGTACAATTTCACAAAGGGCAAAGGGATGCCTCCTCTGCATAGACCCAGGCCCCAACATCCGCATTTAAAGGGGCATCAAAATGAAGATGAAGGTGGACTTTGGGGGATCAACGAGAAACGGATAAGTGTGAAACCTATCCCTCGCTTCTTCAGTACCCTTGTCCCCCCAGGACCACCTCCCTTTCCCTCCCCCATCCCCACCATAAGGGGGAAAAGATATATAAACACAATCCCTCTCCTACAGTAGTTATGTAAAAAGAAAAAAGAATTTCATTTTCACACCCAGAGAAAGTCAAATTGGGATGAACATGGTCTGTGACACCCTCTATCCTGATGTTAGAGATAACGAGGGAAGTGTTTCTGCTGTTAATTCTATTCCACTTTCCCCTACCAATTTGCGCTCTTCCCTACCTATCCTCCCCCCCCCCGCCCTCAATATTGAAAAATTGAAGCGACTGGTGTCTATTTTTGCAATATCAATTGACATGTTGACATGATGATTTGGAATTAATATCATCACCTTTCTCTGTGATTTCATTTAAGTCCCCTAAGCTTGCTTTAATAACCTTGTAGGATTTAACTTTCAAAGACAAATGGTTGGTCACTGACTCATTGCCGTTATGACATTATTGTTTAACTTTCCAAGAATAACCGCTTCAGTTGAGGCATCTTCCTCGGGTCACTGGTCGCTACTCGTCTCATCTTCTAGATCTGCATAAACAGAGATTGCTCCATATGTGTACAATAGACGTTATATAACTCACGGCTATCTTTAATATGTGCGCTATATATGGTCATCGCCCATCTGCCAACACACCGTGAAGAACAGCCAGTGTCACTGGAAATTATCCAGAAAAAAATAACATTATAATATTAATGATAATAAATGTCATTGAAGCAATAATACAGTCATACATATACATAGGCAAACCCCTTGCCAACAGTATAACTGTTGATATACAGTATATGCACACTGTATAACTGTGCTACTCAACAATTTTCACTGTAACCCAAGTCTCATATATATATATATATATATAGAGATAGATTCCTATCTATATACAGTAGCTGATAACGTCTGAAATTTCTAGCCATGGTTCCTTTTGGTTTTCTCATAAAATGGCTGATGGTTTAATCGTGTTTTGGCAGACGAAGGAATTGCCCAGATAGGTGGAACGAAGGCTCCAATGAACCGTGGTATTTCATAGTACAGTAAGAAGAAGAAGTCTCCCAGCCAGCCAATTCTCTCGACTGCCGCTTGATAGCTCTACTTCCGTTTTCCTCCTCAGTTCATAGGTAGGTCTTGTCTCTTAATTTGATACTGCTTTGGCATGGTTAAAATCCAAGTGGTTTAAAGGGTATTGATTATAGTCTTCACCTTGAGCACGAGTTGCCCTTAATTGGTTCAATTTCCAGTTTTGGAAACTACCGTCGAGTCGGAAACCGATTTCTTCGTCGTCGTCGTGTTCCGTTCATTTTGGTCTGCGTGTTCTTCAAGCATTCTGGCCAACCGGAGCCGGATATTAGCGTTGTTACTTCTTGACGGGAGGGAATGCTCTACAGGGACAGACCGAAGTGTTGATTTTTGCGTGGGAGATTAAAATTCATGAAGGAGGATGTTTCCCGTGTACTTAGCCGTTGCGGTTTGGTAAGAATATCCATACGTTAATACAGTCGCTGTGTATATCATTAAATGTATCCTGTTGCCTGGGAGCAGGTTTTTTTTGGCTGTTCTGCTTCGAGAATCGTCACGCCGAGGCTCTGGCACACCATTGATAGTATCACATGAAAATGTAAATAGAAAACACATTAAAT
This sequence comes from Apostichopus japonicus, assembly GCF_037975245.1. Classification (NCBI taxonomy): domain Eukaryota; kingdom Metazoa; phylum Echinodermata; class Holothuroidea; order Aspidochirotida; family Stichopodidae; genus Apostichopus; species Apostichopus japonicus. Next base: position 15,078,895 of record NC_092571.1, read on the forward strand.
AATTTCTACTAAAACTATACTTAAAAGCAGCAGGTGTTGAACATATATTCCGGCTTCACAGGTCATACCAGGGGATTGTCACACCCTTTGAAAGTATCAGATAAGAACGTGCTAATTAAAACCTTGTTAAAGCAGCATTCAGGATTTCATTCAGCTCCACAGATGATGCTAGTCCTGCTTTGTAATATTGTCAATGTCCAGGAAGAATTGTAGGTCTAAAGCCCCTTTAAAGCATTTAGGAGAGCAATGATAGCGTTGCGGTCAAGTATAGAGAGTTGTGTTCAAGTGGTTAAGGCAGTGAACTTGTGATCTAAGGCTTGCAGGTTCGAGTCCTGGCTAGATCATGATGTTATGCCCTTGGGCAAGGCACTTTATCTCCATTGCCTCTCTTTACCCAGGGGTATAAATGGGGAACCTGTGAGATAAACTGTCATTTGGGCACTGTTTAGCTGCTGCCATGTGGAGGGATTGTCTCTATGTTTGACAGGTCATCACAGATCAATTCTTTTAAAGGTGATTGTACACCATTGTATCAAAAATCATCAAGAAACAAGGTTTCATCAAAATATTATCCACATTCATACATGTGTTACGTTAGAGCAAAATTCTAAAATCCTTGCAAATTGCCTTTAGAAGTCAGTATCAAATTTGACAACACTTGGTCTTTGCTCCTCTAAAGCAGCATTACGGGTCTAACTTCAGTTTCAAGATTCTCAATCAGAGACTGACATGGTACAATAACAGTGTCAATTAGGAATAACCAAAGCTCCTTAAAAAACACCACTGGATTTATTTCATTTTTGAAAAAATGTCATACATCAAAATATTTACACGCTTCAAACTGTAAGGGTTTCATGTTTGGACATAACATGTTTGGAAGTAGGTATGTTTGGATGCTTCAAGAAAAAACTCCCAAATACTGCTGTTTATTAATCCCATATAGCAGATGTTATAACTTTTTAAAGTTACACATGTTTGGACATTACGAGGATAGTACAAGTTTGGACGTCAAAAGTCGGACGTCACATGTTTGGAACTATTACAAGTTTCTGCGTTACGTGTTTGGAAAGTTTGATTTGGAAGTAGAGTAGCTGAGGATTGTCATTTTAACCCATTGATGTGGTACAGTAGTTTGCTGTTAGCATAAATTTAGTGTGAATAACCCTACGTACTGTACCTGATGGAGTGTGTGTACCGATACCATCCTACATGCACTAACGTGAATGAACTGGTTACTGTACGTCAGGAATGAATGAAAACCCATCCAGATTCTACTTAAATGTGAGTCAGTGGTCAGGGGGCTACTGTAGGTATACAGTAGGCTGCAGAGATTTGAACAGAATTATAGTCCGTTTTTGTTTTTAAATTTTTGTTTTGTGTTTTATTCATGTTTTTTGTTGTTTACCTTTGTGGTCGAGCATGTACTGTATGTCTGTATGTCAATTATTATTATTAATCGCATGCAGTACTCAATTTATTGTTGATGGTGTGTTTTATTATCTAGGATCCTGTAGAAAAGTTATTTTGCTATAAATGAGAGAAGTACGAGTGGAATCTTATTACTTCGCTCCTCACTTACCTGTCTCCATCTTAACATATATGCACTCTACTGTCTACGTATTCACTATATGATTAGAATGTTTTAGCACTGCGCCCCAACTTCTGGGGCAGCGCCCACCTACTGTACTCTCCCTTCAGAATCTACCATCCAGAAGATTAAAGATGAGTTTCCGACCCGCCAACGTCTTTTGTTTATATTTTTCCCACTCCATTTTGAGTTTTGGGTAATCTTATCATTAGTAGTAGTAGTAGTATTCGTAATAGTAGTATTGGTAGTAGTTGTAGTAGTAGTAATAGCAGTATTAGTAGTAGTAGTAGTTGTAGCAGTGGCAGTGGCAGTGGTAGTAGTAGTAGTAGTAGTTAGTAGTAGTAGTAGTAGTAGTATTGGTAGTAGTTGTAGTAGTAGTAGTAGCAGTATTAGTAGTAGTAGTAGTTGTAGCAGTGGCAGTGGTAGTAGTAGTAGCAGCAGCAGTAGTAGTAGTAGTTAGTAGTAGTAGTATTGGTAGTAGTATTGGTAGTAGTAGTAGTAGTAGCAGTAGCAGAAGTTGTACCTGTAGCTGTAGTAGTAGTAGCAGTAGTATTATTAGTAGTAGTGGTTGTAGTAGTAGTACAGTAGTGTATATAGTCAGGTTTGCATTGTCCTTCACATGTAACATAAAACAGACTGACTGCTCAACGTACTCGATGTGAAGAAATCCTTGGCTGTGCCGTTCCTTTCAAATACAATCTTTCAAATGCCAACCATACATATCTCTATGAAAGAGACGAGTGAGACTTTTTCCACAAAAGTCGAGAGAAAGGAAGGAGAACGAGGAGGATGACATTTGCATGTGTCCGTAGTAACCAACCGTACTCTTTCCTCCTAACACCTTTCAATTCAATTACCCCAACGATAGATGGTTGGCTAATCTGTGTCTCGCATGGAGAGCCATAAATTCTTTATGAAGGTACGTTTGACTGCACAGGGTGGGTATTAAACAGAGTCTGGGCAATATTCTGTGCGCTGTTGCCAAGAGCTCTGAAGATCTTGAACTGGAGAGCTACAGTTAGTACAGTTGTGTGCGTGATGTACATTGGAGGTGTAGTGTACATGGTGGTGTGATCTTAGGAATGATGTAAGCCAGGAAGTGCTGTACATGGCTGTTATTAAGCTCTACGTAGAGGCCGTATGAACACATACATGTGTCTGTTTTTTCCTACATGGGCAGATATAGATCCTGCGCTGTACATTATCCAATGATTTATTATTGCTGGTGGGTTTTATTATCTAGGATTCTGTAGAGTTAATTCAAAATGTGTGTAAATGTTCAAAGGATTTGAGAGTGGGGGATGGTTTTAGAGGGTTGTTTTTCAATGATAAAGTCAGTGAATATTTTCTTGTTTACTATATACAGTATATTTATGAAGGGTCACAGAATGTCCTGCTTTGAAAATATTGACTTATTAATTGGGTAATTATATGAATATAGCTTGATTCCAAGGATTTGTTTAAGGGTAAAACAGCATTTTCTTCATGTAAATAGATAGATGCAAAAGTTTTGAAATTGCTGGTTAAATTAATTTGGGACAGATGCAGTTAATTGCTACCAGTTTTCCCAAGACCAATTGTCTTTGTGTAGAAGACTATACTTTCTTTCTTCACTCCCTCACTTACCTGTCCCCTCATACTGTAACATCTGCACTCTCGATCTACCACGTCCAGAGTGACCATGGAGGTAAAGTTTTGACACTGACCTCCTACGGTGGCCAGTCACCTCTGGTCAACTTACCTCCATCTCATTCTACCATCTGAGGTGTCTAGTTGTGTGCACTTTAAAATCAGCCTTTTAACATACATACATGTACATCATTCCTCTCTTTAATATGGTCTCTCTTCTGTACGTATGCACACCAATATACCCTACAGCATAAGATCTTTTTTAACATTTGTTCTTGCACTGCGCCCCCAGTGACCCTCACTAAGGTCACTAGTCACTGCCCTTTTCCTCCAGAATAGCCATTGGTTTAAACCATCCTTCAATATTTTGCGGTTTCAAGAATGGTTTCAGACCAGTGGTATCTTTCTATACTTGCAACTGTCTCCTGTACATATGCAGTACAATCTACCCTATAGCATTTAAGATCTTTCTTAACATATATTCTTGCACTGCACCCCCAGTGACCCTCACTATAAGGTCACTAGTCACTGTATTTTTCCTCCAGAATAGCCATTGGTTTAAACCATCCTTCCATATTTTGTGGTTTTATTTTCATGAATGGTTTCAGACCAGTGATATTATCTGTCTACTCACAACTCTCTCCTGTACATACATGCACTACGATCTACCCTATAGCACAAAAGAACTTTGTAACATATATTCTTGCACTGCGCCCCCAATTGATGACCCTCTCTAAGGTCACTGCCCTTCTTCCTCCCGAATAGTCATCGGTTTAAACCATCCTTCTGTATTTTGCGGTTTTCATTTTCATCACTGGTTTCAGACCAGTGGTATTATGTGTGTATACTCACAACTGTCTCCTGTACGATCTACCCTATTGCACATAAGAACTTTGTAACATATATTCTTGCACTGCGCCCCCAATTGATGACCCTCTCTAAGGTCACTGCCCTCTTCCACCTGAATAGCCATCGGTTCAAACCTTCCTTCCGTATTTTGCAGTTTCATTTTTCGTCACTGGTTTCAGACCAGTGGTGTTATGTGTCTACTCACAAAGTTCTGCAGCTCTTTTTACTATACTATAAGTGACAGTCACTTTATTTAGTGATATAGCCTGTAACATTTGTAAATTTATAAGGATGCTCTCCTGTTGGTGTTTAATATGAACATTAAATACACAGAGCTCTACCAGACGAGCTAACTGTCTTTATCTTTCATGGTGCATGGAAACTCTGAATAGACTGTGCAAATTATAGTTCCACAGAATCCGACAGGGTGACATAGACATGGTCCATTTGACACTTTTGCTTTTTTGTTGTCGTTGAAAAAAGTGAACAAATTGTATACCATAGATGTACTTACATCATTGACGAGAATTAAGTTCTGAGGGGGAGGGGGGGGATTGTACATTCCCTTCCTTTTTCAACCTCGCATAAAAATTCAAAAGTAATTAATAGTACAACCTAGCATTTAGACTGCATTTTGGACCCAATTTATGGTCTAAACGTGCCTCAGAATGAGAGGGAGGAGGGTCCTTCATGGGGCAGGGTCCTTCATGGAGCACTCCACTTCAGTACCCACTGGGCCATAGTTCTACCTCGATCCATCTCTGTTGTCTTTGGCAAGAGTAGAATGTGGAGTTGTTACTAGGAGAGGAAGGGGTAAAAAACTTTCCTTCTTGATTTAATCGTCATTGAGTATATCAAATGATAACTAAGACCTGATAAATTGTGACTAATATTAGCACAAAGCCTCTTGGTTACAATCCATTGTTTTTCTTTTCTTTTTCATTTTTTTTCATTATTCTAATATTCTTAGTTCTGTTCTGTTGTGTTCTCCTCTCCTCTCTATTTATTTATTTATTTATTTATTCTTCTTTTCATCACAAGATTAACCTCCTAAACAGTATTTCATATTATGTCTAAAAATCTCCCAAAGAAATTACCATAGGTTGCTAAGTATCAAGTGTTCCCACAACCATATGTAAATGAATCGGTCTTAAACAAATATTTATTTTTGATAAAACTGTGACATTGGTGCCAAGGAGGGACCTCCTCTACCACAACATATCCTAAGGACTGTTTTTTTCCCTTTCAGTACAAATTCAAAATGATACCACCACCACCGGGAATGCACATACTTGCGATATTTCTGAGAGTCCCTCCAGAATTACTGATTTCAAAATACCACAACCCACTGCTAATCACTGTCCTGGTTTCATTGAAAGTGTTTTTTTTTTTTTTTAAAGGTCTTACAAATTACCAACTTCCTGTCATTCTGTTTCTGGGAACACTGGTAGCAGGAAGGGATTTTTTTATTCAGATTCTATAATGTGTGTATGAGCTCTGTGAGTGTGTGGTGTATGTAAGCTGCGTGTGTGTGTGTGTGTTTAGAAACGGATTGGTAGAGCTGGTAATTCTCAGCTGATACTATCGAGTCAGTTCACATCAGGAAAGAGAGAGATTTGTTTCTTTGAAATGAGGATGACAGTAGGAGGGTCATAAACATTTTTGTGGAGGGGGAAAAAATGTTGGTTGTTTCCTTCTTGAAAGGTCATCCAAGATACTGGCAAACTGGAGTTGGTCAGTCTTTTAACATTTGTCTGGTACAGGGTTGAACTTGAAATTGGAGTAGAGGAAGTTGCCAGCGATAAGCTAGTTAGTAGCAATTAAAACCCCGACGACCGAATTTTACCGAGCGGTGGAGGGATCTATAGTAGTATTTAACCAACTCTCTCATAGCACGGAACATAGCAGCAGGGATGAAGCGACGGTGTACATGATGAAAGGAACGCTAACAACTTTTTAAAAAGCGAGTTTATTCTTCCCGTTGGAGATTATTGGCATCTTGTCGTCAAATTATTTTCTGTTTGCGTTAAATTGTGTATAAATTCTTCCAACCAAAATTTTTTTTGTTCTGGAACTTCTGTTGAGTTATGAAATAATAAAAAAAAATGTTTGTTGATTGGAATTCATTTTTCTGGAATTTGAAGTTCAATGTAAGTAAAAACTTGACAACATGTTTTGTTGTTGTTATTCTATTTATTTATTTTTTGGGTGGGAGGATGATTTGGGGGGTGTGGTGGTGGGGGGAGGGGGAATGTTTTTTTGTTGGTTTGGTGACCGAACTGGTTGGTATGTGCTTTACTGTAGTTTTACTGTACTTTTTAGTTTGGACTAATGGACTGTAAGCTTATATGTGTGAAGTATTACTTGAAGTTAAAAAATAAAACCTTGTTGATGTGGATGATTAGTGTAAGTTGCATATATACTATTACAATTACATTAATCTAGTTTCATTGTTTCCACACAAAAAAAGATTTCCTGTTGTACAGAGCATATACTCATTTTGGTACTTTTTGTTCGCTTTTTTTGAAGTGATTGTGATATATTATTTGGTACTATTCCAGACTAGAATTTACAAAACAAGGCATCTGAACAAGTGAACGTTTAAATGTCCAAATTTCACTCCCGCATTGCAATATTTAAAACAAATTTTTACTATTATTTGTCCCAAAGGGTTAAATTTAAAACTAATGTGCATCGTGTCCTGGGAAAATTGAAGAATATAATTAATCAAACATTCATTCGTAACTTGTTGCATACGAATATTCATTTGGTAAAAAAATATAAAATTAGTAATCCATAAGTTTTAGCAAACTTACTGGAAACTGTTGGCCAACTTAAAAAAAAAAAATCTGAACCTACAACAATAGTACATTTCTTAAGAAACAAATAATGTAGTCTTGAAGTGTCTTCTTACCAACAGTAGGACTCTTACTGTATTGTGGCTAGAGTGATCTGGTCAACTGTTTAGCCCTATATGCTGTACCCCCCCCCCACTATCCCCACCCCAATAATGGCTTTCAATAGTGTTTTTCAACTTCTTCTTATATCAGTACTTTATCTTGAAGTTACAATACTAATCCCTTGACAAAAATGTTACAATATTAAGTTGTCTCACAACAGTCTTTCTTCTAGTTGAGGAATTATCTGGCACTACTGTTTAACACTGCCCACTGTACCCCCCCTCCCCCCCTCCTGTGATGGATATTTCAGAAAAATGGTATCCAGACCTGTGGAGTATAATTGGGTCTGGTGACAATCACTTTTACGTAAAGTTGTCATGATCGTACGGTTGAAGTCCCTATGCGTCAATGCGACTTGGGTTTGAAATTTGAGTCGACTTTTTTGTTTTTTTGTGCACAGGCTCTACTATATCTTGGGTATCCTTTTCCCTATGAAGTACCTGTTGAGTTTTGCAAGTTGTTTCTGTACTGTTAGCAATTTACCACTCGATTAGAATTGGTCTTAAGTGACCTCATCATCCTAGTCATGTTCTAACCGCTTGTTAGGGTACAGTGGGCTTTCTCTTTCAGGATTTTTTTTTGTTGTTGTTAATTTTACGGTCGGCTGAAATCTCTGAATTCTAACTTCCTTCAGAGTACTATTTCATTATATGTGATTCATACATTGTTATTAATAGGCTTTCCTTACAATTCTATGAAGGAAAAGTCATGGACCGCAATTTCCTGAATTTTTTTTTCTTTTCTTTTGTGCTTCCTTTGTGTGTTGTTAACTAGTAATTAAGTTTTTCTTGCCTTATTCTTCCCGCCAATTTGTTGTTGTTTTTGGTTTGCCATGTCTGGTTTATAGAAAAGGAGCTTTTGTTCTGCTCATAACCTAATTATTACCAGCACTTTAACTTTTAGCCTTGACTTTGGTTTAATTTTTAAGCTATTAGACGCTTGCTGAATTTGGTCACCAATTCTCTAGTCTAAAAATTTGCCACAGTTTCTGTGTTGATATTCCAAATATTTCTCTTTCACTTAATTTACTGTCATTTGGTTTTAATATGCTTCTGACATGATTTAAGTTAGCAAGTGAAACCTTTGCTTCTTGCTTAAATACACTGTTCTTGAACTTAAAGAAACTGGAATAGAAATCAGTGTATTTGAGAAGTACTATCATGTGACAAAGAATAGTTATTATTAAACTTGATATCAAGTTTGTATTATTTGAGTAATATTTGGATATTTCGTATAAAATGAAGTAGTTAACATCGGATCCTGATTAATAACCAAACTTGGAAGCTAGGGTAAATAATATGCTAGAATAGATTACAAAAATGGTCATCCATGATCGAGCTGTTGTACTTGGTTTTTGCCATCATTTAGAATAAAATATATATATACTCACTGTAACGTTTAGATGTGAAGGTAGACCTCCTCAAAGTCTGTGGAATCATGACATGGGACTTAAAAACCCGGCAGAAAATTCAAAATTATCTCTGGAAAAATCTAAAAGCAAGATGTTGGTAGCATGATATGACTTGGGAAAAGGAGTCTGCTAAATATGGTGATAACCTAATTAAACCTGAAACAAGAGTTATTTTAAAATACATGGTCATTTGATTCTCCCAAATTATAAACCAAAATTTGACGGATCTTGTCAGATTGATGGCAGGTGTTTATCCAAGGAGCCGGAGGAGGGAGGGTGGGGGGGGGGGGAGGGTTTGTGCATCCTTTCTCAACCCCACACAAAGAAATAGAATTGGTTATATTTAGCAAAACCTTACATGTATTTTAAACCCTAACAAAAGACCTAATTTAGAACCCAAATTTGCTTCACTCAGAAGGCATCCATTTCACATATAAAAAAAAATTAAAAATTATTCAATTTTTTTTTATGATAATTACTTCACTCCTCTCTTACCTGTCTCCATACAACATATGTTCCCTAATCTTCCATCACCTACAGTACCCAAATTGCTCAACATTGTGGCGGTATGACAGATCATTATAATACTTTGAGACACTGCTGCTTGAATCAGTAAGCATGCACAGTAACTGATAATGACACGCATGTGGTTTAAACTGCTTCTAAACTACTCACTACCGTACTTGACTACAGTACAATATAGTAAGAAATAAAATGTTCACATTGATCAGTAGGAAGGAGAAGGTAAAAGGAACTGACACATTCATGTTCTCCAATTAATCTTGTTGACATGTGTTGATCTGGAAAAGATTTGTTTCCAGGGTTAATTCACGGGGAGTCAGTACAGATAGGTCATGTTTGCATAGGCAACTCTAAGAATTTTAACTATGCTAGTTTGCGAAAAGCTTCCCATCCTATTTGACTGATCGTAGAAGTTAAAAAAAAAACTCAATCCTTGTCCTCACTTACCTTGATGGTCTCTTTTCTTTTTTTTCTTTTTTTTTGTATACATGTAAGAGGTTTAAACACAGCATCCTAATCTCATTAGGACTCGGTAAATATTTACAGTGGACAAAGCTGCTCTCTCCTTAAAACTGTCGCCAACTCCTCCATACCTGAAGTTTTTTATTTGGTTCTATGGCATTGATGGAAGGTGGTGATGGAAAAAAGTAAAGTCAGGGGCTTCAGAGCAAAACGTTGCAGTGTTCATGCGGGCCTCTCTCTCTCTGCTGTATGCACCTATCCCTCCCATTCCTACCCCCTCCCCCTACCCCACCCCTCCCCTTACCTCCTTACTCCAAATTACTGCAGTTTGCTGCCACCTTCTACAGTGCTAAATTGAACACTGGTGGTATCATATTTGTTGCTATGGTGATTTGGAGGAATGCAGTGTCAAATTTAAAGCAATTAAAGCCACCGTAGCACATATCAGTGGGGGGGGGGGGGGGAATCCATGTGTTTCAAACTTTGGCTTGTATTGGTTGGTGTACTATTTTCATTCAGGAGGGAGATAACCTCAGTTTTATCTAAAAAAGGTCATCTATTTCTTTAAAACAATTCTCAAATGTTCAAATTTGTTAACTGAATTGCAACCCAGTATTAATCAGCATACGTACAGTAGCTCCCGCATTAATGCTTTACACACATCATCACTTGTGTAGATGGCTGGTAATTGCCTCAAAATAATAAATAATGCCCCTTCAGTTCTCAAAATTAGTAAATATTTGGATTGAAGGTAGAGAACATGGGGGATTGGGTGGGGGAAGGGGGACACATTGGAAATGAAGAAATGGATGTGCTATCTCTATTAGTACAAAAACAGTGAACAAGTTCTTGTATTTTCATTGATATTTGGCCTATAACTTTGTGAAGTGCTCAGGGGAAAGTCATTAAGACTGAACATTAATGTGGACTTGTAAATGGGCATAGCTTTTGGTAATGATATCGCTATACATAGAAACTTTCTGTGTGTGTTTTTTTTGGGGGGGGGGGGGAAGGGGGAGAGAAATCACTATGACGTATTGATCACAAATATATCTGATATTGCAACAAGGTTGTCTGTTTCTCCGCCTATAGTCATATCTAGATATTTTATGTTTCGTCCGTCAACAGTACTTCAGACGACCAGGCGTGATTGAAAACTCCTCCAAGACCAAGACATTTACGGCTACGAACCAGCACGCCACCGCCCAGTCGATGTCGTCGTCACCTAGTCATCTGGCTGGCATCTCAGACCTTACCTGTCTCATCAGTGACTCGGAGCTGACCTTGAAAGAGAAGCTGGGAAATGGATCTTTTGGAGTCGTCATGAAGGGAGAATGGAAGGCACCCAGTGGGAGAAAAGTAAGTGTAGTCATGGTATTAACACCAGTTTGAAAGATTGATACTCCATCCCATTCCCTCCCCCAGTGGCTTCCCCCACTGGCTTCCTCTCCCTTCCCCCACTGGCTACCCGCCTACCCCCCCCCTCCCTGACCTCACCTACTGTATCCTTTTCTATACTATCTAGAAATATGCATGGACCATTGAGGGTCTGTAGCTCTTCTAATACAGTCATGCCAATGTAAAGGCAAATCGTTTCAAATAAGTACATGTGCAAGAATTATATTCCTTCACTGTTTTATTGTATTGATAACTTTGTTTTTGTAAGTAGAATTAATTAATGAACAACTGGCTGGTAAAGTCCCTATTTAGTTTTCTGTTATTCATGTACAGTACTTATTGGGTATGGAAGGTACTATGGTTTCTGACTGGTTATATAAGGAGATTGTCACCACTGAGGACTGAATAGCTGGGTTGGTAGAGTGCTGGGCTTGTAAGCCAGAGGTCACTGGGTTCAAATCCTCATTCTAGCCAGATCAATTTTTTTTTCTTTTTTCCATAATTTTACTTTTTCCTTGTAAATGAATGCACTTTGCTACCAACTTATTTTTAGTAACATGACACAGGGTTCAGAGGGGTGGGGTAGGGGTGGGGACTAGTGTCAGTCCAATGGTCAGTGTTGCTGAAAATCCTACCTGTGTTGAGACCATTCCCACAAGGAAATCCTTTCAGTGAATATTGGAGGCCATTGTCCTCACCCTCCATCACTGGTCACATGACACTGTGTTCTTCATTGACTAAGTAATTAAGTTTTCTCTGGTGAAGAAATACCTTGAATGGTGGTCGTTGACAGATCAGTTGCTTTCATGTCAAGCTAAACTGCTTTTTTAAATTAATTTTTTTTTTTTAAGTTCTAAAATTTTATAATTAACTATAAGAATACCAATTGTAGTAAAAGCATTATAAGGTAGCCATTTAAGTTGATTTTGGTCAATTCAAAAAAAAAATTTTTTTTTTTTATTTTATAATCCCATAACTATGTGTAGGTGATTATTAACTTAACTAGTGAAGTTATTGTGAAGACAAAAACTGAAAATGGTTTAAATTTTTCCCTGATTTTCTTTTTAATTGTGCATGTAGTACTACTATTGAAAAGTGTCCACTCTAACCCACCAATAATGTGACCTTTAACCTTGACTTGGAGAAATCTCTTGGAAGGGTTTGATGTTTGCAAATCTTTATTTCAAATAACTCTGTGGATTGGTTTTGTTATCAAAATTGCAGACCACTTACCCCCCAAAAAAAAACATTTCAAGACAGTTCTGAGTCAACCATCAACCCCTGATTAAGAATGGCTTTTGTGGTTTCTAGAATAGACTATTGAAGTTGTTTGTTGTATTGTGTGGGGGGAACAAAAAATGAAAGAATCAACTTTAAAACCATCCTACCTTAGTGAGTTAAAACCACAAGATTCTTTTGTGCAGGTGTAATGTTTATTTAGTTTGAAAAAAGGTCTCTTCTTTGTGAGAAAGGAAGGAAAAAAAAGGAGAAAAGAAATAGAGACAGAAAGACAGAAAGGAAAGTTGTGTCTAGAGATAAATCAAAGAATAAATGACTGACGGTTAAATTTAGTTGAGTCTGAAGTGACAAGGATTCATAAAGTTAAAGAAGGCAAATTATAAATCAGCTAGCTAGTCATATTTATCAGCATAACATAATTTTCTTTTGATACTAAGTACTGCAGTACCCTCCAGTACTCTTCTTGTATTGTTTCACAAGTTAATTATTACAATTCCCTGCAAAAAAAAGTGGTACTCAATAAGCAAGCTCGCGAAATAAATCATTTTTGGCCAAAGATGAGGGGGAAAATTGGTCCCTTAAGTTTGCACTAATTGGGTATATACTGTATCTGAGGCCTTTAGGGTTTAAAAGTGTGACCAGCACCCTATAGTACCTGCTTTCTTGGAACAGTGGGATTTTGGTACTCGCTGGCCCAAAACTTGCTTAGACTGCCGATTGTGTTTTCATTGAAAATTTATGGAGAACCCCTTATCTTGAAGAAAGTTTGTTACCATTGTTTAATTACAATTACAAAATTTCTAAATATTACCGGTGCAAACCTTTGCCAACGAAGATGTGTAAGTTTTGCAAACGAACCTCAACACGTTATGACTCTCCAACACTTCCATTCTGGATGCCAGTGGTGTCACCAGACGTTAGGAAGTGGTGGAAGGGGGGTGGGCATACCAAAATGAGATCAATTTTGGGAGGGGGGGACACAGAATGTGGGTAATATCTGTAGGAAGTACCTAAGTAATAATTCCCATATTGTTTGAAGCATTGCATTATAAATCATTCCTTTCTTGTTTTGGCCTCTTTGAACATGTTAGTGACTTGTGATTCAGTGTTCTGGACTACAAAACAGTATTACATTGTTCATCGCATAGCCCGCGTAATAGACAGCTGTTTGCGTTAAATATTAAAATATCCTTCATACCACAATTTTCACCACAAAGTGCTCTCTGTGCTGGTATAAAAAAATAGATGCAATACAAACAATGGATTGTTTAACATTTTAAAAGAAGAAGTGTGGAATTTCACCAAAATTAGGACCAAGGATAAGCCCTTGTGGTATAAAAGAAAGCCAGGAGGTCAGTAAACAGATTAAAAAGGAGGCAGGCAAAACATTATTGTCCATCATACTAAAAAGTTGCTGCACAGATAAACAACAAAATTTTGTAAAAACGAGGATCAAATGCCAATAACACATTAAATGCTACAATGCAATTCACTGTATCAACTCTTAAGGTGGGGTTTTGAAGCCCTTGTCTAAGCCTCAAGGGTTTTGGAAACTATTGGAGCCTCTGGAGTTGTTGACAATATTGTTTACAAATAGTAATACACACAGTACTTATTAGGATGAGTCAGAATAAATCTGTTGGTGCGGGAGGTCAGAAAACTCATCTTACTGTAAAGTTCAAGAACTTAAGAAGTCAAGTGCAGTGAAATGTATCACATATATTATTATGCTCTTTCTGTTTTGAAAATGATAGACCTTCATTTCAAGCATTTGTTTGACTTTATTTTTGGCAGGTAGGTTTTGGAGCTCAATTACCCCCCCCCCTCCCACCCCCCTCTCTCTTTCTCTCTTGTGTTTCCACATTTGTTGAGAGTGAAATATAAACTCACATGATAATAAATTTCAACCAGCTTCCATTTGAAAGTAGCAAGAGCCAGAGAGAAGTTAGAACTAATAGCTTGGTAGGCTGGCAGGGGGTTTATGCCTGTATAACACCTCAGGGTATTATCACAAGATTGCAGGTGGCCAGTTTTTTTTTTTGGGGGGGGGGGGTTAAACTGGAATGAAATCATTCCTGCAACAGACTTGGCCTGCAGGGTTCCCCATGAGTTCCTCTGATCATGGAGCTATTATTGATGTAGACAGTTGATTTAATAGCTCGGAATATATATAAATATTAAAAAGAAAATCCACCTTTACAAAAGAAAATATTATAAGAAAAAACCAGAGAAATAAGATATGACTCATACATGACAAATAAGGAGTACTGTTTTCAAAAATATATTGGAAATAAAACATTCAATATATTTTCTAAAACATTACTCCTTATTTGTCAATTATGAGTCAGATGTTATTTCACTGGTTTTCTCTAATAATCCTCTAATATATGAATATACAGTTTATAATTATTATATAATGTCATGTCTTGTTGTCAGAATCCAAACTCAAGTAATTATACTCTTAGAACTGTTTGTTTCAGATTGATGTCGCAGTGAAGTGTCTCAGGAATGAGACTGTCAAACAAGCTGGATTCTTTGAAGATTTTGTGAATGAGGTCAACAGCATGCACCAATTGAACCATCCAAACCTTATTCGACTCTATGGTGTCACACTCTCCAGTCCTCTCAAAATGGTGAGCCATGCTGTCAGCATTTTCAATGTGATCCACATGAATGCCCACGGTCCTTCTTTGTGGTTTTTTTATTCCGTAAATGCTACCGTGATTCGTCCTTGAGGGGGAAATTGATTGGACCGTTTAAATTTGTTATGGTCAGTGAACTGTGCAAGGAAGAGGAAGAGAAACATGTCACATCTTCAAATTGTGGTCAAGATTTAACTCTTTTAGATGTTAGTGGAAATGGGTGATTGTATGTACTGTACAGACCTCTCCTCAAATTTCTGTTTTTACCAATCTTTAATATAAACATTACATGATGCTACCCCTGTAGGGGTCATTTTGAGGTGTGTTTTGTACTGACAGGAATTTTTTTCGGTGGCTGAAGTTGATAGCGTAATAAAAAACAAAATGCTGGAAATTTGTATTCTTATTTCTTCCATCTGCTAAGCAGTTTTTATGGTGAAGATATTATTTTCCAAATTTGGCTGTGTATTTTGTGAATGCCATCTGGCAACAGTAGAGATGGCATCACAGCAATTCAGCTGTTTTTCTTTCTAAAATATTTGACTAAACATGTATATTTGCAGAGTGGAATAAAATGTTAGGAATGAGTTGCATTTTGATGAACATTCTAAACATAGAGAATGTTGACAGCTAGGCGAAAATTCCAAATGTATCAGGTTTTCAAGGATAATTAACGAGAAGGAAGAAAATAATATTTAGGAAAGTAATGTTCTTGAAGAACACTTGCCTTGATGACATCACATCCCACTCAAGGGTTTAGCCTGTCAAAACAGATTCCGTCCAATCAACTATATCTCGAAGTAGGGACGAAATACCGAAGATTGGGTCTTTTTTGGCTGACATTGTGGAATTTTTTTTTCCCATTCATATAAGTGTCAAATCGTTACTGTTACCGGAATATCACTTTTAACGTCTCATTCAGAGCTACCATCCCCCTCAGATTTATTATGCATGAAAATACTGAGAAAAAAATATGATGAATTTGTTTAGTTATTTTTATGTTCATCTTGGCTGGCAGATAACAGAAATTGCCCCTCTTGGCGCTCTCTCAGATAGGCTGCAAGAGAAAGCGGAACAGTTCCTGGTAGCGACTCTGTATAACTACGCAGTGCAGATCGCGACGGGAATGGCATATCTAGAATCCAAACGATTCATCCACAGAGACTTAGCTGCGAGGAACATCTTGCTGGCATCTAAAGAAAAGGTTAGTTTAAATATATGCTGGTGCAGATCAGGTTACAATGTAAAACAATAAATGTGTGAGCTAATCTAAGACGAGATATATCCGGAAATTCCCTTACCAATAAATTCACAGCTTTTATTTTTTTAAATTTTTTTTTCCTGGTTGACATCTTTTCAAAAAAATGAAGGTACATATAAAATAGACTTTTTAGTTGCGAGCAATAATGCTGGCTTGTGTGTATGTATGTATGTGTGCGTTTGTTTTGTATTCTGACCGAGGAATTGAACAAAAGAATTCCAGGTCCTCGGTTGTGATTTCTAAAGAATCACCACGTCCTCGGAAGAATTCTATTGTATGGGGTATTGTTAAGGTTATGGTACGTGGATTTGAACAATGGAAAATACAATGGGGTCCTCGGTCTGAATGTAAAACAAATATGTGTGTGTATTATGTATGTGTGTGTGTATGTGACGGCAGCTTGTAAGCACTATAGTAGTCCAAAACAGCTTATAAAGACGATTTCTCAACAAACACAAATTGAATCAATGTCATACTTGGTACAGTAAGTAGATGCCCTACAATGAGTAGATGTTTCCTATTGTTTTTGGTACCCATCTCTTGAATATTAATGAGCGTGAAGGGCTTACCATAAAATGCTTAAAATGTCAGTGTCTCTGCAACCCTATGTCCGATTCAGTTAAATACTTGGAATTGGTGATGAAAAAAGGAAACAGTATGAACATGTTCTTTGCAACAACAATGTTTACCTCATTAATATTCATGGTGGGTGGGGCTTAATGGGAAATTGTCAAAAACAGCTTGCAAACATGATATTTCAATAACCACAAGATGAATCAATGTCATACTTGGTAGGTAGATTCCCTGTGATGAGTATATTGTTGTTGGTTCCCATGCCGTGAATATAAATAAATGGAGGGGGGAGGGGTTAACGTAAAATTTGGTTCATACTGGTATGGTGATGTTGGTACATAATAAGCACATTAAATGACTTTTCTAACTTAATGCCATTAATATTCATCACATCAAATTGCAAGAAATGGCTTGTAAACACAAGACAAGAACCAACTGTTCCTTGGTTTTCATCCTTGGCATATTAGGTTTTTCACACTACATTCATACAATCAACCGTTTTGTTTTTTGTGTGCATATCATGAAGATTAATCAGTGAACATAAAATTCATAATCAGTTGTCCCTGAAATAGTTTGTCTAATTAGCTTCATACATGTACATGGATAATACAATGTAAGTATATAGATACATGCTATGAGATCATAAAATTGACCTCAATAATTTCCATTCATGTATCTGTGTTTATACCACCTCACAAAGTACAGTACCGTTCAGATTAAATCGGCCGTGGCATCGTGTATCGTGATGCCCTTATCTTTTTCTATCGTTTTCTATCGTGAAACCTGACTACTGTAAATTTTTTGTACATGCTACCACGATATAACGATATACCACGATCACACGCTATATCGTGATACCAAGCCTTCACGATAGCAAACATGACTGCTACATTCACGCTAACACGTTATATCGTGAGATTGTGATTTCAAGCTGAGCGCATCACAATTCGTAACTTCGTTTGGGCTTTGGGTTTTTATTATTCACGCTATTTCGTTAAGTCGTAATATCGTGTATCATAAAGTTCCTACTCTACTGTGCGAAAATCGATCTTTACAGGAGTTCCGCCTGGAAAACTTTTTGATGTCAGCTCACAACTTTACACGTTTAACTTTTTATTTAACAACAGTAACGTTACGTACGGATAGCAACTTTTCTGTTACTAGTAGTGTTAGTTGTAGATTTTATGTTCCACGTTACTTTGAATAGTTGGCAACATTTTGAAGAATAATAAAGTACTACTAAGCCTTTCTTGTGTTCAGTTTTTATATAATTTATCGTTGGTTCGAACAGAATGAAAAGGGAAAAAAATTCCACCCAACAACTTTGAAGCAGGGCCGGTTAAAAACAAAACATCTTCATCGTCCGCGCAAGGGGCCTCCCTTTTCCTGATTCCCGAGTCTCTATTCGGATTCAAGAAATCTAACTAACCTTAAAAATTATTTTGTTAAGGTTGCCAACTATTCCAAACTAGTATTAGCGCATGAATAGAAGAAAAACGTCAGCCTGTTTTTTTTCAGATCTCAGTACGAGAAACATGTATTTTATTTGGATAATAGAAAAACTTTCTTTAATGTGGTTAATTAATATTTTCCTACCCTAGCTATATTTGATAAAACCTTCATGAAAACCGACTTTTTAGAAAATGGATTTTGAAGCTCAGTCAACAATTTAAAAAATGCTTACCGTTAAATACTGGCGTCAAAAAATACATTTCGTATTTATTCCAATAAAGATCCACAAAGGATAAAAATGTGAAGAACAGCTTACTAAATAGAATTGAAACTGCATGTACAGTCCATGGTCATTTTAAGTATCCAAATACTATACAAAGAGATCGAGTTCACCGAAATACCCCTTTTCCCTACCACCTGAGGAAAAGCGTCTTTTATAAATTATAGTACCATACAGTACTTTACATTTGATACAAAAGTAACATCTACAACAACTTCCCAAAATTTGTATGTGTCACAATAGGTTAAGTTTTAACCGCACAGTACCATTAATAATTTGCATATTACATCAAAAGTTACACTCGGGCGTCCAGATGGCGGGAAAATGTACAATCATGTACAATTTGTTGTGTCGTTCCCACGGTGCAATGAACTTGGGCAAGTTGCCAAGTTCGAATGTCGTTGACCTACTTATGTTCCGTAAACAATGTCAATGGGAATTATGTGTGTAAAAACTTGTTTTCCACGTGTTATATATATATATAGAAGTTTTACGTAAGCGGAGTGAATTTCGGGGCGGCTCGTTGATTGTGAGGAAGCACTTTAAGTTCCGACAATTTTTTTGGACTCTTTTTTTGCAATTTTTTTGGAATTTTTTGAACCAAATTTTTTTCTGGGGGGGGCTCAATTTTGTTAGACCCAAATTCTGTCTGACTAATTTTTTTGGGGATTCAATTTTTTCGGACCCAATTTTTTTGGGACTCATTTTTTTTTTACCCAAATTTTGTCTGGCTTAAGTTATTTTTTTGGGGGGGACTCAATTTTTTTGGACCCAAATTTTCTTTGTGGAATCAATTTTGTTAGACCCAAATTTTGTCTCACTAACTATTTATTAGGGGGGACTCAATTTTTTCGGACCCGATTTTTTTTGGGGGACTCATTGTTTTTTGGACCCAAATTTTTTCCGGCCTAATTTTTTTTGGGGGGACTCAATTTTATTTGGACCCAATTTTTTTTTGTGGAATCAACTTTTTTGGACCCACAATTTTTCTGACCTGATTTGTTTGGGGGGACTAATTTTTTTCGGACGCACCAATTTTTATTTACGAAACAAAAAATAAAAGGGCCCAAAGTTTTTTATGACCCAAATAGTGCTTGTCCGAAAAAAAATTGGTCATAAAAATTTTAAGAGTAAAAACAATTTGTGTCATCAAAATATTTTGGTCCAAAAAATTATGGGTCTTAAAAAAATTTGGTCCGAACTCCGAAAACATATTGGTCAAAAATATTGGTCAAAAGAACTTCAGAGTCAAAAACAATTGTCGGAACGTAGACACGCTGGAACCCATAAAATATACTGGGTCTACCCCTAATCATTGCATTTTGGGCGAATGTGTATTTAACTACGTGACATGATGCTTAAACACATGTTTGAACAAAATGAAAAATTCAAGTATTACCACATAAATATTCAAAAAAATATACTTTTGTTGCATGGTATGAAGGATTTGGTGAAACCAAACATGTCTGGACTGGTTTGAAAATTCTACGAGGTTCGTGATCAACTTGACCGTCTAGTATTTTCAGAAAGTAAGGTTGCTACCATACAAAACTGTCCGGCGAAAAGCAATTAAATGACTTTATGACATTTAAATAAAAAAAAAGCTTCTAACAGAAGTTATGACCAATTTTGTATAATTTTTAATGTGCGCGTCAATACGGGTTGCCATCAGGATCATATCGATTACTGATGCTATGCAAAAGAAACTGCTTATTTGAGCATATCATATGGTGCGGAAAAACATTCTTCAAGCAAACAATTTTCTCGAAAATCTTGCGAAATTCGATCGTGAAAACAATGTTCAAACATACTAAAGTATGCCACCCTATGCATCCCGGAGGGTGGAAAAGCTACTGTAGGCCTATATTCAGCGTTACAATGCATATTAACCCTATCGTAACATTTGGGACCATTTGCTAGTACAATTAAAGCCTAGGCTGATATTCTTGCATACAAGAAGTTCAGAACGAATGTTTTGTTCGAACTGAAAATATTTTGCGAGTCCCGCTATTTTTTTTAAAGAAGGGGTTTGTATGAAGGAGTTTGGATGAGTAGGCCTACAGTGTGTTCATTAGGCCTATCGTACTAGTTTTGCGATTATGAAACTTGTATGTCGATTGACACTTAATTTTGGTGACACACCAAACTTTTTGATCAGAATTTGCAATAAATCTATTGCACATTGCGTTGAATTGATGATTTCATCTACTGCGGGAAGAAGCCTACCCCAATTCTTTCAAATCACGATGAAACGATCCATCGTTCTGCAACGTGATTCACGCTATAACGATAACATTACGATAGTATACAGTGCCAGTGAAATGATGCACACACTATCACGATATTACGACCACGATGCGACGCACGATATCACGTTAGGTACTTGCTATAGGCGTAATGGAAACGATATCATGATAGACTCCTCGAGTCTCCTCATATTTTGTCACGATACACGATGCCACGGCCGATTTAATCTGGGCGGTACTGTAGACTTTGTCAACATGATAACTGTTTGCTGGTACCTTCCTTTATATGTTGCTGTATTAGTCAATAGGTAATCCCTCTTCATTTCGGTGTGCACAAATGCATTAATATTAACATGAATGGCTTACCCTCACTATGAATATTTTTGGGGCATCGGAACCACTACACATTTCATTTTCTGGTTGTGGTTAAAATTGAAAATATGAAGTCTGTGAGAATGAAAGCAGTGTTAAATGTATATTGTATGCCTACCTACATAAATAAAGTACAGTGACATAACTGTTGTACACATATAGGCATACAGTAGCACAACATTCTTATGGGATTATTAAATGGCAAGTGGGAAAACAGAACATTTCAGGCGTGAAGTGAATATTCTACTGCAAAGAAATTCACACTTGATGGCGCTGAAATCTCCATATATATATCCTCTCTTAAGGTCTGAAAATTCCCATTGGTGAAAAGTTGGAATACCATGAATACTGGAAATACAGTTTATAATCATCTTTGCTGTGATGTAAACAGGGTTGTGGTGGGGGAGGGGGGTATGAGGTGGGGGCGGAGGGAGGGTTGAAAGCCCACTCATTGTCAACTTTGTAATTTAGTTGGATTACCATAGCTATATGTGCCCTGTCCTACTTACAAGTGTGTTCCACAGACATGGTTCCCACTCGATCTGGTAAAAATAGGAAAAGTGGCGGATAAAAAGGACAGAAAATGAAAAAACCTCTTTTCTGGGTCTTGAAAGTAATTTTGAAATTTAATTTTTGGAATAGTGAGGAATATCCACTTCTCATCTTTTCATGACTACTTTATTTAGAGAAAGCTTTTCTTTTTGGGTAAAAAGAACCATTTTCTTGTTGTCCTGGATCGTTCAATTTTGGATGTATTACCTACAGTACTCTCACCCGTGATTTTTTTATCTTCAATTGTTTCCTGTTATTTTCCGTTAAATCTGCAGTTTTTTAATTGTACAGTGTGCAAGTTTTGACTTTGAAAAAAGATATGGCACAGAGTAGAGTGAGGCAGTGTAGAAACAGAAATTATATAAATGTTGTTATGAAATGTCAGCAGTTTCATTATGAAGGTGATGGCTGCATGTCTCCCTTACATCGCCCCCCCCCCCCCCGTAGAAGGTGGGGTTGACACTGTTATCTCCCTGGTGAGATATGTGTAATTTAGTTTGCTGCTTCCTAACCTGTCTCAGGTCTACTTAACTTTATTACCTTAACCTATTAACTTGGTTACTTTTTTTAGCACTGTCACCCCCCCTAAAATGCCTTCCCCCCTCCCCCCAAGTCCGTTATTCCCAAACCAGAAAATTTTGGGGGGCTTCAGACCACCACCACTGTGTAAAGTTGTAAGTAAAATGTATACAATCCCTATGGAGTTATCACATCATGACCAGAGGATACTATAAAAAAAAAGGTCTTTCAACCAACAACTGCCTTCTTGTTTTTTTTCCCCCCGCAATCTGCAGGCAGTCTGTAATCGTGTTAAACTGCTCGTTAAAGAATACACACGTGCGGCGCAGAACGTATACTGGCGTAATGCATTCGATCAAACCAGTACATACAGTACATGCACTGGAAATGGGTGTCAAACTGTTCATGCATAGCATTTCTAGCATACAACCATCTTTTCTTCCTAGACGAATTAGATTTTATGTCGGCGGCGTTGCATTAAATGTACATACCTATACAGCATCGATTTCCATACCACGGCTAACTGTAGCTTAGACCGTTTAATACCGTGGAGGAGGCAGAGCAGGACGACGACTCTCTTATCGTACACATTCTTCAAGAATTTGAGCCTCACGCAGGCTAAAATATGTCTATTTTGGGACTGTAACCAAGTTAAACCAACCACTAAGGAAGCAAAGACCATTATTACAACTGGAAATTTATTAAATTAGTGACTCACAGTTTCAGACAGGAACTATGATTATTCCAGTCTGGGAGAATATAAAAATGTTTTTTTGTTTTATGTGAGCTGTCAGAATATGGTTTTTGCTCCATCAGTGAGTGGTATCTGGTTTGTGGGGAACCCCCTGTGGAATTTTAATCATGTAGTCACCAACTGTTAGTTGAAAGCTGGACTCAACTTAAAGATGAGTACCAGACAAAAAAACAAAAATTAATGAAAGATATATCGACTATAAAATCATCAGTAGAAATTGTGTTTGTGTAACAATTTTTTTTACATATTTGCTGGAACTTGGTGAAATATTCATGATTTCTTCATCATTGGAGGGATCATATTTGTAGATCTTTCACAGTTTAGGGAAAATATATTCGCAGTCAATACCAGTATAAGTCCATATAGCAAACCAAAATACTGGCACAACTTTAAGGAAGGAAAAGAAAAGATGAAATTAACTATTAACAATACTCATAATGAAAACTTAAAAAGAATTTAGTTTGAAGTCAAAGGGACAGAAAAGTTAGTATTAATTACAGTTTAAGTTATTCCATATATTGTCCACTAGTATATACATGGGCAGGCAGATCTATGATTTTAAAAGCAGGAACCTGAGGTTGTTGAAGCTATCTCCAATGGGAGAGTGTTCAGGCCCCCTCCCCTCTCCCCTCCCCCTGGAAAGAATTGAAATTGTAGATGTGAGAAATGCTTCATTCTGGGACCTGGGTCATAATTTGGCTATACATGTTAGATCTATAAATTAGTTCTACACTCAAGGCTCTGCTATAATCACTTTTAATTTTTTTATTTGTGGTTTAACAGGGGCAGGGGGCAGGGAGGGGGGAGATATTTACATCCCAACTCACCTCCACCCTCCTAGATATTTGCCTGATACATGTAAAACAAATGATACTTCATTCGTTATTTAAAATCTGATATACCGATATTCTTTGCTATCTGAGCAACCCTTTAAGAAGGCACCAGGGTAAGTTCTAGTTCTGATGGGTCATATGTTGAAGTGGAGACCATGTGGAAAAAATAACACCCACTGTTAATAAGCAAACCAAAAGCATGCAGTTCAGAACTGATGCTGAAGTTAAGGTCAGGGCTGAGCTTGAGGCAGTTAAAAAACACATATATATATATATGAAATAAATGATATATAGAAAAGTTTGTGGTAAAGACCTAACAGATTATAAAAATATGAAATGCAAAAAGAAAATGGTTTAAGATCTGTGGATTCCATTAAGGAGAGCAGTCCTGGTGAGTTTTGTGGCTTATGATTAACTGTGGTTATTCCTGAAAGGTTGGGTCTGGGCTTGGAATGTTTTTCATACTTTTCAGTTGGGAGATGAGATGATTTAAAGGCTGGCTGTAATTCCCAATGTTAGCCAATGTTGTGGTGGCTGGCCCTGTTATGTTAATGATACCTGATTTATGTTCTGTGCACCCTGCAGTCTGCAATAAGGTAGCATACACTTACACTATACAATTGCCCCATTGACTTACACATTAAATCCTCAGAGTAATGTTGGTCCCTAAGTCTAGATAGAAGTTCTCTCTAGCTAAACCCTACCCATCACTGGATAGCTGACAAGTTGGCCATTCACGACATCATCAAGTGTCTGTATCATGACCGCGTATACTCACTCCGTTATTCGCTATGAGAACCTGAAGTTTTCGTCACTTGGAAAATACACCTCTTTAATACTCAGTAGTAAACAATTTTCGTATCCTGTTCCTCGGAGGTCTAAAGTGATCTAAAATTGTCTCAATTGACCCCAATTTTTGTACCACATGTACTTTAATTTGTGTTCTGTGACATCCAAGCCATTAAATGAAATGCAGATTTTAGTTTGATAACATATCGAAAAGATGTTCTCCTGATACTTTTTGGCCCTTTCCCTGAGGCAGGAGAACATTTGGGGTGGATTGTTGTAGACTACATGGAGTATGCCACGATAACATCATAAACTAATTTGCATATGTCATTAGGGTATGTGTTAGTGACAACTTTTAGTTTTAGCAATTCTATTTTGCTTTGTAAAATTCATACTAAAAGCTTTCGATATCTGCCGGTGATAGTTTGTTAAGCAATTTGATTCTGCTCAGTCACGCAATACTAATTGCCGGTTATAATTCCCAATAATTAGCCAGTTTGTCATGGCTTTCACTGCCGTTGTCACCCTTTGTTTTGTTCTGTACACCCTTACTATCTGTTACAGCTGAATAGCAATCTACCAAATGGGCATTTAGTGTTGTTGACATTTTAGTGCAGTAATTTCTTATTGATTTTCAAATATCACAAAAAAATTCTGAAAATGTTATATGTTCATATAGAAACAAACAACTCTACAATGGAATTGTTTTTACTCTGTGTAGCAAACTACCCAATTCTTGTTAGAATTGTCCGCTAGCAAAAGCATAATCATTACCTGAATTTTCCTCGTCCATTTACTGTCGGAGAAGATGTACACATTTGTGATATTAAAAATAAAAAAGTACAACTTAACCGAGCAATGGATGTATCAATGTGATTATGTATCTCAATGTTGTACTCTATATATATGAACAAACTAGTAGTTGTCATGAAAAACAAGAAATTGTGATTGATTTAATATATAATTGATGTCTCCTCATTAGTTATGTTTGATTGTTGGAGGCATGTGCATTATGGATTTGGGAGAGGGGATGGGTGGGGGAGGGGGATGATTCGAGTCATGTTTATTTTGTATTTTTGGGTTTGTCGTCGTTGCACTTTTGCTGTGTAATCCACTGATTTATCACCAAATAATTACATGAGAGGACTTTAGAATTGAAAAGTTGGAGTGCCGTGATGAAAAAGTGGGTTTAGGAAAGAGATATTTTGCAGGATATTAGCCATCAGAGACATGATATGGTTACCTTAGCATTCTGTTTCATATTTGTAAATCTCAAGAAAAGAGAGACCTCTTTTTTCTTATAATACATAAGAGTAGGAAAAGACTTTTGAAGGGTAATTTTGCTGTTCCAGGATTGAATTTGCCTTCTTCCAACTCATACTGTAAGTTTTATCTTTTTTTTTTTTGGTCATATTTGTAAATCTAAAAAAAAGAGACCTTTTTTTCTTATTACACATAAGAGTAGGACAAGGCATTTTGAAGGGTAATTTTACTGTTCCAGGCTTGAATTTGCCTTCTTCTAACTAATATTGTCATTTACAGCTCTATTAAATCTATTTTTTTTTCTGTTTTCTTTTTTCCCACCCTCTATCTTGTTTTAAACAGATAAAGATTGGAGATTTTGGTCTAATGAGAGCCTTACCTATAGAAGACACTACCTATGTTATGACTCAACATCACAAAGTACCGTTTGCATGGTAAGTAGCCGTTCTCAAACAGAACATTAACAGGAGCTGTTAATGTCAGTCAGTAATGAATGTAAATATTCCCCTCGCTATCGATCAATTCCTTCCGAAACCGGTTTGCTACGTTTGTTACATTCACGAACCGATGAATCGGAAAACGAACATTAAAAGCAGCATTAGCACAGTTTTTTGTTTTTTTTGTTTTTTTATGTGTAATTTCAAAATTTAAGAACTGCTGTTTGCTTATGGAGGCCATCTGTAAGTGCTTGGTGGTCTCATTCCAGTCATGCGGCAACCTCTGTCTGGTATAAAGCACATAAAGGGACTTCATTGCGTTTTCCAACATGGAAAGATCTGTTGGAATGAACGACATTGTTTTTTAACAATTATAAAAACTACATTAAAGGAAGGTTTGCCACTCAGGGAACATTCATTCATTCATTCATTCATTTGCATGGTTTAACCAGGGCAACATTTTTTTGGATGGTAGTCCGAGACGACCAAATTTCTCTATGGACAATAATCTGCCTTGGAGGCTGGCCGCTGGACGACTAGGTCACTTGCATAAAATTCAGGGTTGCATTGCAACTTAATCCCTCCGAATAGGTGACACAATTAATTGTTGTCACCCTCCATCTCACTTTGGAGATTCTGAAAATGGAACAAAAGTAGTGGCAGGCCTACTTTAGGATCCACCCAAGAGTGAGTTTCACTTGCCCCAAAGCTGTTGAACATTCATTCTTGGTTTAAAATTTTGCTACCGTTGGGACGACCAAAACAGATAGACTTGGTTGTCTGAGAAACAACCCGAAAAAAATCCAGAAAATTTGCCAGTTTGGTCGTTATTGCTCGTTAAGAACCCTGCTGTTCAACAACTTAATAGTTTGCCCAATCAACAGTAGCCAGATATATTACTCTATAACTCTTTTTGGTTTTGATGATAATCGTAACCTTTGCATTCATGATGGCGTGTGTGTGTGTGTGTGTGTGTGGGTGAGAGCGTTTGTGACGTCCAGCTTGTAAACACAATATCTCAAGAAGGGAAGGTCAGACCAGATTCATATTTGGTGTGTAGAAGTACCACATTGAGTTCAAGAAGTCTCTTGTTTTTGGTGGAGGTCAAAAGTCATTTGTGGTCACCAGGGGTGAAATTGTGAAACCTTGTAAACATGAAATCTCATGAGGGAAAGCTTGGATTGATCTCAGATTTAGTGTGTAGTTGTGACACGTTGAGTTCAAGACCCTTATTATGTTTGGTGGAGATCAAAGGTCATTTGGCATTACCAGGGGTCAAATTGTGGAAATCTTGTTTATACTTGGCATGTGCATGAATCATATTAAGAAGAAGTTTATTGTTTTAACGTGGAGGTTTAAAGGTCATCTGAGGTCCCCAGATGTCAAACACTGAAAACCTTGTAAACACTACATCTCAAGTTAGGAAGCATGTAGATTTCACTTGAGATGTATAGTGTTTACAAGTGGCATGCGCATGCGTTATATTGAATAGAAAAACTTAATTGCTTTTGGTAGAGGTCAAAGGTCATCTGGGTCACCAGTAGTCAAACTCTGGAAACCATTTAAACATGATACAGTAAGTGCTGTATCTCATGGTAGAAATCAGGACATTTATATTTGCTGTTTCTGGTGAATGGGCAGTAGTCTATTGCAATGAAGTAATCGAAACTTCAATGCATTTTTGCGTTCTGTTTTTTTTTTTTTTTAACCGTGCCATATCAAGATTGCAGTACCGCCCTAACGTCAATCCTCTAAATCGATTCCTCTTGGACTGCATCCCCTTCATTTCGAGAAAAGGCCTTCCGCGACTGACCGATGCAGCAAAAAAATTACCAAAAAATGATTGATGTGCTGACCTACTTGGCACTAATGATGGTGACATATTTCACTGTTTTTGCTCAATAATACAGATCACAACATTTTCAAAAAAATATGGGCAGTGATTTAATTTGTCTCGATATTATAAGGTCGCAGTTTGTTGAACATTGCGTTTTAACTCGATTAATATTAAACTCGCTGGATAGTAACGGTTATAAAATGGCAGACGGGAAAGTGAACGAGCAGAAAGGAAATGCTTAAATTTGCTTTGAAGCCAGGAAATTTGTCGACCAATTTGGATAAACTAGTGCTGCCTTACCAGGAAAGGAGTAGGTTTGGGGCGGGGGGAGGGGGAGGGAGAAGGTTGATACATTTTGTTTTAGATGGAGCATCTTCAATAGGTTAAATAGATTTTGTGCAAGTTTCTGATAACAATGCAGAAAAATATTTACGTATACGAAAATTACCGAGATGCTTCCAAACTACGGTACCGTACCTTGAGACATTTTTATGCTTTTTTTGCGTTTTGTGCCTTATTCCTAATTACGTGTTTCTCAAAAGAGTATTATTGACATACCAATCAAATCTGGGGTTCTCGATTAATTTTCTACAAGAGCTGGACAAAACAATTAATTGGAGCTAAGGGCGCCAGACAGAATCAAAATGCTTCCTATTATACCCTGATTGAGAAATTTACCGGTAAGATGTTTCAGGCTCGTAAAGGCCCCGTGAGCCAATTTACCAGACTAGTGTAAGATCATAGGCAATTTTTTTTTTTTTTTTTTTGCAGGTCAGATTGAAATATTTTGTAGACAGCCCATTCATGAACCCTTCACCTTTCATTTCATTTATTTCGTCTATACATAAGAACAATAGAACAAAGTGGTATAGTATAAATAGGACACTAGAAAAACAATAGTAACTGCATATTAACCTGAAGTCACTGTCATCCCCCTTTGTTATGAATAATGTTATGCCGATGACAAATCGGAAACTTATTTATCATTTATATGATAAGAAAGCGATGAAATACCATAAGGTGGTTGTGGTCTCATGTTTCAAGTCCCTCTCTTGCTTCCCTTACCTACAGGTGTGCTCCCGAAAGCCTGAAGCGGAAACAGTTCTCGCATGCCAGCGATGTGTGGATGTTCGGAGTCACGCTATGGGAAATATTTTCATACGGAGAGACGCCATGGCCTTTGAATAACGGTGCACAGGTAACTTGCTTTTTCGTTTTGTGTTTATTGGTTTTATATATATAGATATATGATTTTGTGTGTGAGGGTTAAATGACCTTATCAATTGGATTAAACAGGAAAATAAAATTTGTTACAAGGGGATGCGAAGACAGAATGTTCAACTTTGGTGATAAAGTATTTCGTTCCTGTGGGTTTATAAGTTTTGAACCAAACGAGTCTTGCAGTGACAACATTGCCCTCGATGTCTCTGTATGTCCATGTCCCAGTTGTTTTTCCATGTGCATACGAAGTGAAACTGCAAACTGGGACACTCTCTCACTGACAGTTGGTCACACCTCACCAAAATTCTAGTCCTTTGTAAAATAAAGAATATTGTCCAATAATGCGTTCGTTTTCAAGTTTCTCTTGTAAAGCAAAGGAAACTTACGAAAAGAATTTGGAGAAGAAAGGCTGGACAGCTTTTCAAAGAATAACAAAAAGATGGCAGAGGTGTCGTACAAAAGAACTTTGTCCAAAAGAAAAGCTGCAGCAGCTGCAAGAAAGCCCAGCAGCCAGGCTGCATCCATATTAGAACAATAGAGATGAGCAGTGCCTATTGTGTGAAACTGCAGAGTACAATAGATGATGTCATTAGCAGCCAGGCTGCATCAATATTAGAACAATAGAGATGAGCAGTGCCTATTGTGTGAAACTGCAGAGTACAATAGATGATGTCATTAGCAGCTAGGCTGCATCAATATTAGAACAATAGAGATTAGCAGTGCCTATTGTGTGAAACTGCAGAGTACAATAGATGATGTCATTAGCAGCCTGGCTGCAGGATGCTGCAGCCCCCCTCAACACCCTACTTTTGACGCAGTGCCTGAGTATTTAGGCCTTGAAATTTGTGTCATGTCATTTTTGTTGAAAGATAGTAAAGTGGACCATTAAAGAAATAATTTTGCAAGCGTGGCCCCTCCGCCACATTCAAGACCGTGTTTTCTTAACCTACGGGATACAGACTTCCAGGACGCTGTCTTGTTAAGCGTTGCCGTGTACCCCTCTGTTCATTGTAACATTCATCGGTCGAGAATTTGTACAGTTTTAACATCGGATAGGAATATTCTTGGACGGTGTCAACAGAGTAGCAATGACATGAGTCACAGCTTGAAATGCCCTTTTAGAAAGAACATGAGCAGAGGTTTAGACCTTTAGAACAACATATCACGATAAGTTACAACGAACTGACAAACAAACAAAAAAACTTGAGTCAATATCAAAGCTTGGCAGGCATCACTTGAAAGTGTTTGACTCGTTCGCCTTGTCGACTTTCTCACGGTCAATATAAATTACTTTCAACTTCTCATCCGACCGTGTGACGCGTGCCAGAAGTTTGTCAACACCCCTAGTGTTATCCTACACAAGACAATTACAGGGTAGGTGGGATGCAAAGTTTTAGTCACCTCCATTGTTAAAATCTTTAACCAAACATACTTCAATTTAATGTTCAATTTACTGGGAGGAAGCCGTGTAAACATCGGAACTTTACGGATCGGACATTTCGGGATGAGTCATATCCGTCTGGTTCTTGTTAGCGGTTGGGAGTGTTTATAAGAATGGAAGTCATACCCACTTTAGAGCCCAAACACAAAAAACATAGGGGACCATTAGAACCCTCTAATGAATCGACCGCAGAAAGCCGTTGACAATGTTGTATCGCATCCTGTATGTATCTGTAGAACTTCATACGTGGTATTGTAGAATCAGCTTGTTGAGTATAGGAACCCTATTGAAATTGTTGGATAAATACTTCTACATACATTAAACCCAAGACTGTTCATTCCGATAATTTGTAGATTTTGAAGAAGATTGACATAGAGGGAGAGAGACTAGTGAAGCCGGACGATTGCCCGGCCGGTGTTTATAGGATAATGCAACAGTGTTGGCAGGCCAACCCAGCAGACAGACCAGCCTTCGCATCACTCAAAGAGGACCTAACCACTGTAAGTATCAGCAGACCTGGACAAAGGTCAATGAGGCGTGTGGACAGACGATACATGGTATTCCGTAGATAAATATATTAAAAGGCGACACAAAGCAAAACCCAACCATCATTGGACTCATAGTCCAAGGATTGCTGGTTCGATTCATGCCTAGTTCATTATGTTGTGTCCTTGGGCAAGATGCTTTATCTCACTTGCCGCTCTCCACCCCTGGGGTTAAATGGGTACCTGTGAGGTAACTTGTCATTGGGCGCAGTACATAACTGCTGGCGACTGGAGGGATTGTCTCTGGGACAGGTTATCATTGACCAGGGGTAATATAACGTCTGTAAAGCGCTTTGAGACCTATTGCTGGTGTAAAGTTTATATAGAAATCAAATATTATTATGATTATTAGGTGATAGGCATCACTGGCATGAATAATTCTGTCAAACAGCTCTAAGAATAGTCTTATTCCTTTCTTTATCTTGGGAGATATCACAGAGTTTCAATATTTTTTCACACACAAGGCTGAAGACTTGATCAAGTCTAAATATAACATCATCGAGCCACATGTGCCTCAATTGTTTATGTCTCTTTTCCTTTATTTAATACAAAAGTTAATTTTTTGATGATTCCCTGAATCAAAAAATCAAAAAAATATTGAGGCTGTTTGCATGACCTAATTATATACCATTGGTTTCAGTGTCAAAACTGTGCACATGCTTCCTTGAAATCTGGTAAAAGACTAAGGCAATGTAAAAGGTTTCGTATATCCTAGTGACATTATGACATCGCAGATTTAAAAAATGACAGTTCCCAGACAAGACTCTTCCAGTAGTATATCTTCCAAACGGAACAAGATTTCTTCTAAGCTGGTTGGGAGAATTCTTCTTCACAAAGATCTCTGTCAGATAAAGCCAAAAGATGATAGTTGGGTGCTTGTTCCCTTTTAATTGATCATTACAATGGATATGGAACACAACAGATTGGTATAATATCAAAACATGTATCTAACAGGAAATCTTAATTTTCTTACCAACTACTAACCATCTATCCCACCCCCCCCATCCCCTGGCCCACATTCCCAAATTAGTGTTGTCATACCTCACACTGTAAGTACCACTTAAAATAACATTGATGTTATCCACGTAGCGATAGGAATGTTGCTATGTTGTGTGCCAGCTATTGTGTGCTACCTATTGGTCTCAGGTGGTAACGTACAAGGTTGAGGCACTGTCAGTACGGGATGAATGATGATTTTCCAGAATATATAAATCGTTCTCCGATAAGTAGCCACACCAATGAAAGAGGGAAAATTTATTGGGTGCTGTGCATTTGAAGTTAGGTTTCTAATATTGTAAGTCAATGTGAGTAAATGATTTTGAATATTGTTATAAACACAGCACACACAGACATACACAAATTATACAGTTCTTGCCACAAATATTTCCTTAAACCGTCCAAACTATATACCCATCCTTTGCTCCCATGGTATAATCGCTTTGGTCGATGC
This sequence comes from Apostichopus japonicus, assembly GCF_037975245.1. Classification (NCBI taxonomy): domain Eukaryota; kingdom Metazoa; phylum Echinodermata; class Holothuroidea; order Aspidochirotida; family Stichopodidae; genus Apostichopus; species Apostichopus japonicus. Next base: position 15,111,420 of record NC_092571.1, read on the forward strand.
AGAATTAGTTTATGTGCTAATTCGGTGCTATCTTTTTTTTAATCCTTCTCCTTTTCTGTATCACTTGTATTTCCTCTTTGAATCGCTTAGAAAACAGAGGTTGAGCTTGTAAGTATACAAAGCGGAGAAGCAATCGATTTTCCTCAAAGAGCGTTAATAAAAGTCGACTATGTTTTTACTTTTCCACCTCTAAATTGTTCACCGATTCATTTCTCTCATTTCTACGGGCATGCCATCAAGAAATTACGTTTGTTTCTAATCGGACTCATCTCTAAAATAAATTTTTTCACATTTTTAAGAAGAATATCGCCATAAGGCTCTAGCAGTTCTGTTTCAGTTTAACTTGTTTCGTTTTAAAAGATGCATTTTCATCCGCTCCTGCTAGTCAAATCACGTCGGGTGTGTTTCGTTTGCCACGTTAAAAACAGAAGTGAAAAGTTTCGTTTTTTAATTGTTTTTTGTTTCAAAGATGCATGCTCTTTCAGTTTCTCTTCAAGCCACGGTAACGGTTTGTTGGCAAGTTATTAAAAGTACTTCACACCTTCACGCAGTATTTTTTCACATCTGAAGGAGACCATCGTCATAAACTTGTTCCGAGTTCTGTTTCGATGGTGCTACACGTTTCGTTTCAAGACTCGCGTCCTCGCGCTTACTCTTACATGTTCAGTGTTTGCCAGATTAAACAGCATTTGTTATGAGTTACAATGTCACTTGTGCAGTAGTCGAGGTGTGTGCAGTCTATACACCTTTAGATAATCATGCTCTTTGCAACAATTTTGCCTATTAACACAACAAAAACACTGCACATGCTGAATGAGCAATAACATACTTGTTTCATCACTGTACAGTCTGTGTAAAACAAACGCCAGTCGCTCTGTTTTGTATCGACGACAGTAGCATTAGCCTGGTGGGGGGATTGTATGGTGTTTCGTATATATTTTGTACTTTTTTTTAATTTTTGTTCATTTCTTTTGAAACATTTATTTTCTGGGTCTTACTACAAGTGCACACTGCACTGCCAGCCTCCTTGAACAAGCTATGAAATGTTAATACCAGCCATAGTCAATATGTTAATCAATTGGTGAAGGATTTATGAAATTAAGAAGCTCATGATCCCTTGTGAGCATTTATATAAACAAAAGAACATCCAGGAAGTCACTAATCTGCCGATCGTAGTCGTGGATTAACTCTTGGGTAAAACCTCCGACTCATTAAGAATGCGCAGACAAGCTTTTGTGAATTTCACCTTACACAGTTACTCTGAATTTCAAAAATCCCCACTGATGGAACATTGCATGTGATTATGACACAGTTTGTGTGATTCTGCTTTCAAACGTATGAATGAAACCATGGTTAGAGCTCTATGGCATTAACCTATATAGTCTTTGACTTAACTCCTATTGGGAGCTTTAAAACAAAATATTTCAGAATTGTTCCATTGGTTTTATTTGTATTCGGGTGGATAAATTTCCTCTTGGCATTTAATCCTTTTCCGTAAAATTTAAAATTTTAGGTAAAATTTAAAAAAAATCCCCTAAAATTTTAATTCCTTCTGTAATAATTCTGGATCACTGGAATAATTACAATTCTGTAATGTTCTCTTAGGAGAGTTATTAAACTTCATAAGGACCTCCTCCACGAGAGTGCTAACATCATTCTGTAACATAGTGTAAAATGAGCAAACAGACCTTGAAAAACTCAAGCAGTTGTTGTGTTCCTAAAGTGGAGTATGTAAAGTGGAGTACAGTACTTGGAGGGATGAAGGCCTCCTCGATTCTTGAGTTGCTATGGAAATTATGATCCAAAACTTCACATATCACAGAGGAGTGCATCCTGATTAGGAGATATGTACTAGTATTAAAAAGTAAAGTCTGTTATACTTTTTAGTAAAACATTTAGGTGGTTATCATCTCGAGAATAGAATGGGAAAAAAAGTCAATGTTTTGTTTGGTGAGTACTGCTGATAACCAATTGAAGTTTCTTTAAAGAGGCGAGAGGATACGGTTTTGAGTAAAATCATCAGCATATTTTTTTAATTTTTTTTTTTCAACGTTTCTGCTGTTCACACAACTAACGGTGCCACGACAACAACCAAAAAGGCAACCTGCCCCTGGTTACAGAATTTTGACGAGTTACTTTTATGTTGGTCTTAGAATCACATTTTTGAAATTAGTTTTTCTCAGCTGGACGAGGTATACGATGCAGTCTCTCTTTATCTAGGGAAGTCGTTTATCGAGGGCAGGGTTTAATATCTGGGATAGTTTTAGTACCGAGTTGATGGCTTGTTGGATTGAAAGTGTGCTCGTAACTACTGTATAGTCAAGCAGTAGTCGAAGATTCATCTCGTAAATCAAGCCTTAATGGATTGCAAGGTTGGAATGCTTGGAAGTTTTTCCTCAAAGATTCATGTTTAAAGTGCAGTACCCTCTCGAAATAGTAACATGGTTCCTGGAAAATATTCGTGAGAAATTCTGCTATTAAGAAGGATCAGTATTAGTAACGTAATGTTTGAATGGATTAATTTCCAAGAAGAACCTGATGTTGTGTACTTTGAAACCAAGAAATGCATTCCTCTGAAGTCCGATGACTTGTAGTGCATTTTGTAGGTGTAAAACTAAATGAATCAATTGTTCAGCTGCAAAATTAGAGGCAGTTGCATGTTCGCTTAGCAATCAATAAATTAAGAAAAAGAAAAGACAAATTATGCATTGAAATTTGAAGCTATAATGGAAGTATTCTTAAATTGATTTGTTTTGGATTTCTTTCATTTATTGGTTATTTATTTATTTTTAAGTTTTCATATATATATATATATATATACAATATATAGATATATAAATATATTCAATATATATATATATATAGATGTATATATCGATATAGATATATATATAGATATATATTATTTTTTTTTGATTGACTAATTTTTGTAATTAATTTATTTAACTTTTATCATATTATCTCAACTTAAAACTATGATAGCAGATGAACTGAAATGTGGTTTTAAATGAAAAAAAAACTGAAATGTTTTTTTCTAGGTGGGGGGTGGGGGAGGAGGAGGTAGGTGAGGTGTTTGTTTTGTTTGTACAATAATCGCTTTAAAAAGGAACCATTTGAAGTTTAAATACTTTATAAATATATATAAAGTACTTTTTTATTTTTTATTTATTTCTTTTGTAATATATATATATATTTTATTAATTAATTTATTCATTCATTCATTCGTTGATGATTGATTCATTGATTCATTCATTGGACTTATTTAATTGATTTATTTACTTATTTATCTCTTTATTCTTTAATAATCAGATGCATCCTCTTGAAATGAGAGCCATACAGACCTTGAAGTTGGAGGAATCAGATAAACTGGACCTGGAAGAGGGAGATGTTGTAACGGTCATCGAAGGAAGGTTTGTCAAAATTTGTCAGCTAAATTTGCTTTGACGGTCATCAACGCTGGCTTCCTACGTTTTAGCAGTGGGCTTAAATATTTATTGGGTGTTTGTTTGTTGGGCTTTATTGGGCTTGTTGTTGTTGGGCTTTATTGGGCTTATTGGGCTTAAATGTTTATGTGGGCTTAAATATTTTCCCCGACAATGAAGAGGGTCACCTTAATGTACCGTACACCTAACGTGGGAAATGCACAGATTGCTTGTGGCCCGCACGCCAATTCTCTGCGACTCCGAACTCTATTGATACGGCCCACGGAACCTTACAATATCTAAACTGGTCAAAAAATCGTGAAACATGGAGGGGTTTGCCAAAAGGTCCTACTTGTGATGCCATATTTCAACATTGCAGATGCACAATCAGCATGTAGAAAATTACAGATCTTTGATTAGGTTCCATATATTGTAATATTTCCATTTCTGTTACGCGAATAGTTGCATCTTTAATCAGACAATAATTTATCATTCACATTTCTGTTTTGTGCATATACATAGCAGATTTGAGGGATCTCAATTTGGTCTCTTGTAATACACTGTGATTCCTGTACAAAAGAGACTGCTTTACATCTATGGACGTCAATAGCAATTCGACTATTTTTTCGCAAAATTTTGCGATGCGCTTACCAGATAAATGTTATGACCCACAGATACAAAGTATGATTGTGTCTTGCAAGAGCAATCTCTGGCCATCACTCCTGACTTATCAGTCAATGAACTATTTACTTTTTGACAAGTATTGTTCTCTTCAAGTGATTGAACTCATCAATTACAAGCCCAGAAGGTTTTGTTTTGCTTACTTCATTTCACGACATGTTTACCTGCTGAAAACATTATTTCATGATATAGTGTTTTAACTTCGAGAAATTTGTATCAGGTTCAGTTTTATTTCCATTTCACCAAAGGTCGAAACTTGTAAAACCAGTGATATTGTCGTGGAAATGGTAGATTGAGTTTATGATGCACGCGAAGTCTGCAATAGTTGTGTGGAGGTCAATAGAAGTCACAACCCTAAAAACTTGGTAAAATTGATTTCCCAAGAGAATGGGCTGGATAAAATCAGATCAGATTTTGTTTGTTTCCAAGATAAAAAAAAATAAGACAAAAAACATTAAATGAATAACTCTAATATTTTAAAGTTTATAACAAATAGTCTCTGCAGTTAGTTTGTAGAAACTATCTTAAATTAGAGAAATGTGGGCACAAAGCTTGATTTAATCACTGTTTGCTAAACCCCCCAAAATATGATTCAATCTTCAAAATCGTGATTTAATTTCTTCTTTTGACTTTTCAGTGCCGATCAAGCTTGGTGGAAGGGCCAAAACAGGAGAACTCGAAAAGTTGGTAAATTCCCACGGAAGATAGTGACCTCGTTGTCGGGTACGTTGAGTACGGTCGATATCAGCATACCGATCAGAAATAGTTTCATCCATGCTGGCCATGGTGGAATAGACGGCGACACCTGGGGGCAGCCAGAGAGAATCGACGAGTGAGTAAAGAAAACAACAATTTTGAATTTGAAGCTGAAGCATTTTGGGCCAGCCAGAGACAAAATTCTACCATTCAACCACATTGGTGTATTTTTAGACATATAATTCCACAATAGGGTGTCGTATGACCCTAGACCATGCATTGTAAAGAAAAGTGGGCAGTTGCCATCACCTCCCCGGAAAGTTTCAACAACGAGATTACTGGAAGAAATTAAAGGTGTTGTGGTGTTACCAGGGGCAGACTGGGGCACAAACTTCCCCCAGCTAAGTCAGCCAACAGCTGGTGCAGGTGCCTTGAAAGAAGCGCTGCATTCGGTACCATGGTGTACACTAGCACCTTTTCGTAATTCAACACCATCGACACCTACTCCTTTGGCGACAGCCGCAAAACTTATTTCAAGCCAGTGGGTCAATCCACCCCTGGAACTGATCCACCTCTGGATCCACCCCTTCATGTGACATTAAACTTTTCTAGAGAACCTGTTCTTCGGATATCGTTAGAATTTTACCGTAAAAAGCTTGGTGTACTTTTGTCACTCCCTACCTCTCTTTACTCTCTTCAGTTTATTGATGATGCCGATGCAGCCTCCAGACGATATCGGAGAAGACCAACTGCCAGAAGATCTAAAACCTGCCCTGATGCTCACAGACAAAACAAAAAGTAAGAGTAAGAGAAAAAAAGAATAATTAAAATAAAAAAAATAAAAATTAATTCCCTGTAGTAACTTAAATTTGAGGGCAGTCATGTATAGTTTAGAACATTTTAGTGTAACTGTACATCCAAAAGTCCATTTTGCCATAAATCGTCCTTGCCACTGATTAATATAAAGTGCTTTTTTTTTGTTGAATTTGTTTCAGTCTGGAGGTTCCATTTTAGACCCTTAAATCCTTAATTAAAGGAAATACTGGGCAGATGCAAGTGAAACCTGTTATTCATTAATCCACCATGTTGATATGTTAATGTAATATGTTAATGTTAATATGAATCCACCATGTTAATACCAGGAAGTGGAAATAAGATTAGGCAAGCTAATGGAACCTCTGGGAGTTGGTCATTTTTTTTTTTTTATATAGTGTCAAGAATTTTTCCGAATGAACCCAAGGAGCTGCTCCAATATTTCTAAAGGTAAAACTCTTGTCTACGTCGCAACCCCTAATTCATCTATGATTTTCTTTTCACAATTCCTTCCAGAGGGAAACCGTTCATCTTTCACATACCAGAACGGTTCCAAATCCGGGGCGACCAAGACCAAACCTGCAAGCAGCAAGCCGAGGCTCTCAAGCAGGGAAAGCTCCTGTGGATCAGAGGGGAGCGGCCAGTCGCAAGTCAAAGGTCAACCGGAAGCCACCCAGTTTGGCATGTTGATCGACTTTGAAGTTACATCATCTCCACCCAAGGCAGCCCTATCGGATCCAGCTATTGGTCACTTTATGAATGCGAAAGGTGCAGGTAATCCCGTCGGCCAACCGGTGGTGGACTTTTACGACGAGGTGGAAGTACCTGAGGACCTTTACGCGACAGTCAATAAGTACAACAAATCAAAACTTGAGGATTCCTCGGCTCATAGTGACATCGGCCATTCTAATCCATTCTCGTCTGGTGTCACTCAGACAAGCAATGCCTTAGACCAAGGAAGAAGTAGCGGTGTTGTTGAGAATATCAACCCATTTGACCAGTCCAAGAGAAACCCCTCTGCCGCACCTCTCAGAGGTCCATTCTACTCGGATGTTCCCACGGAAAACTCGCCCAGTTCACTTTCCAACGCGCAATCCGGGCGTCCATTTTACGAAGATGTTCCCTTGGAGAATCCTACCAGTACATCTCAAAAGCCAGCTGTAAATACGCCGTCGCACTGGGTACATTTCTACGATGACGTTCCTGTGGAAACCGACACTCAGAATGTGACACCCAGCGAGACTGAGATACCCGCTATACCCAAACCCATATCCAGGAAAAGGACGAAAAAGCCCTCGGTCGTCTGCCCGCCAAACAATCAGCTGATCAGCGACGATAACATTTTATCTCACCTTTATTCGGACGTGTCTGTCGAGGATCCAAATTCGTTGGATAGTTTCGATCCCTTGAAGAAGGTTTTGTCGCACCCGGCTTCCTCCGGATCCACGGTACAGCGTCAGTCGTCGTCGACGACGACGACGCAGCAGAGGAGCACGGTCCTCAAGCAGGATGCGAACTTCATGTCGGAACTTCAGTCAAAGGTCAGTAGCCAATCGACGAAGGTCACCAGCAAACAATCAAACTATCAGAGTGGACAGTGGTCAGACGGCCACTCTACCACCTCCGATGAAAGAGGATCAATAATTCATTCGGGTTACAGCGCCAAGAGAAACGTTCAGGAGAACAGGGACCTCGCCCCCTTAATGAAACATCAATCTCGAGAGAGTCTGACCTCGTCCAACCTCTCTCTGTCTACGGCTCCGTCGTCCCAGCGACAGACCCGGGAGGCTCCGAAGAAGGAGCAGGAAAACTTCCTGAAGATGTCCTTCCCGTATAAATATCAACAGAAAGGCGGCGACGCTGCCATCCGCCGAAAGGAAGAGAAACCGCAACTACCGCCGAGGATACCACTGGGTCAAGATAAGAGCAAGATGGACCTGTTCGTGAGGACCAACTCGTTGACGGAGGGGTGTCCGATCGCTCAACTGGACCAAGAAGAGGGTCGGGGTGAGCCCGCTGCCTTTGTGAGGCAACATTCAGAAACTCAAACGGGGGAGACCCTGGAGAGTCCCTCCCTCATCTATCCGATCATAAGAGACGGACAGAAACTCAGCAACACTCATTATTTTTTACTTCCTCCCAAGCCTGAAACGATCACGGAGCCCGTCCCGGCAGATCCGAACCGAGAGACCTTTGAAAACTTCCCGCCGTTCTCCCCGAAACCGACCAACCCGTCGGCTACGGCTCACATCCGACCCATCATGCAACAGGGCCAACAGCAGAGCCACACCCACTACTTCCTGTTGCCTCCTTACGACAAGAAGAGCAACGACGAGAGTACAGAAACGTGGAAGACGGAGCCCAACTCCGACAAAGGACAACAATTTAGAGACACAAAGACTAATTCAAACGTCAAGTCCTCTCTGGACCTGTCAAAGTTGACCCCCATACTCCCCGAGGACGGATCGGGGTCTGTATTCAAACATTTGCCTCCCACAGGGCAGAGGCATGTGTTTACCTCCAGGACAGTGGCGTCACCCCTACTGGTTCCCTCGTGTCCCGTCGCACCACCGGCGTCAGGCCGCAATATCCTGGACTCGGATTCCGATCTACTAGGCTCCGAAACGGAAGAGTCCGCAGCGGAGAAAGTGAGACGAGTGGAAGCTCAGCTGTTTGGGGTAACGGCAGATGAATGTCGTGGGGTGCTGATAGGCAACGGATGGGATCTCGAGAAAGCCGTAGTCGAGCTGAAGACGGAGCAATTATTCAATCTAGGTCAGGCGTCACGAGAACAGTGCGAGGCTCTCCTCAAGTCATTGGACTGGAACGTGGAACTGGCCTCGTCGGTCCTGTTAGACCAGAGTAAAACTGCTCCGGTTCATTGACGATATCAAAAATGATAATGACACGTTTTTGAAGTAGCGACGCCCGTGTGACAAATTACACAACGAGTGGAAGATTCTTGTATAATCTCCTCTGAAAGAGATAACCACAAGTAAAAAAACGGAATCTCTGTCGTTGAAGGGTTTCCTACGCAGGAGGATATTATAGCTGAGAGCGAAGCGTCCGATGAGTCTACAACGAGCTGCAGTATCACATGCGAGCGACTGTGTCGTCGAAAAAATGCGAAAGGAATTATCTGTTGAAGGTGTGGCTGGTTGCAAAAATAAAGGGATCTGTCAGTAGAAATTGTAGCATATGAAGAAGGGGTTTACCATCCATTGAGCTGAAAGGAATCAGAATCTCTTGGAGAGGAATGTCATTTGATGTGTGATGTCGAAAAAAAGAAAATGGTGCTTCAATTGTCATTGGCAGTCTTTGAAGAACTTGTGAAAGAATCATCATAAAAGGATGTGCTGGTTAGAGTATTAAAGCAAATGATATGTTTACAGCTTCTTATTGTGTTTAAAGTCAACTCGTCAAAGTTGACTTCCATGTAGGATGGTCGGAAGGGGGGAAGGGGGGGGGGTCGGACAGAAAAAAAAAATTCAAAGTGAAACTGTTCATTTCTGACTTTTGGAGGCATATCTAGGCCGTAAAATGATAAATTAGGTCAATAATTTAAGTCTACATGGGAGGTTACGGTATTAACTACTTATCAAGTATTTTTTTGTGGGATGAAAAGGGGGAGAGGACCCCCCACCCCCACCTTGATTGGCACCTGGGTAATGTCCTACTACCATACAGTATGAAGGAGGTCTTATGTATCTGATATTGATGGCTAGCTATGTAGTCATTTATTGTTTTGAAAGGATTTATGAAATAACCGTTTTGTGTGCGCAATTTTTTGACTATAAAATTTAGTGGATGTTCGATGCTTGTGAATGGGTTTTATGTGCAAATGAACTTTAAGATCCTGTCAGGTTCACGACCAGTTTAATAGTACATTCATTCTCATCATTACATTTTTTTGAGAACTCGTTTGACAAAACTGGAAGAAAATTATGCCCGCTGGGCAAATGAAGAAAAAAATGCGCCATCCCAAATTTGATCTGTGTATTAAATGAAATGAAAAACTACCAAATTAATTTGAAAATATCAAGAACTTGAAATTGGGTTAATTCCTCTACAGATGGACAGCTTTTTTTAACTTATACTGATCAAGTAATATTCACGGTATGGGATCATCTAACTTAGCAGTTGATCCTCTAACTGGATGGATCATCTAACTTAGGATCAGCTAACTGGAGGATCATCTAACTTGGCAGAGTAGTCGTGTTGCCGTCTAGCAGCATGAATCAATCGGTAGATGATATGAAGTGGTTGTACTCCACAGTACAAGTACTTCAGGTTACTTTGAGTTTCCTGTATGTGGCATTAGCATAAACCTTTCAGCTCTGGGTAGCATGAAGTTAAATTACAGTGCTGCAGACTACCCTTATGGACAATATCATATATATATGCAGTGTGTTAATTAATCTTACAAGTCAAAACCTTGATGTGCATAAAAGGAAATTACCTGGAATCTGTGAAAAGTCCACAAATTACCCGTAAAATATCTCCTCTTTTTGTTTATGCGAAAATGCCTTGCAATATATGTCTTTGCTTTGATGTAAATCTACCCAATGGCCCATTATAAACTGCGGACATTTTTGTATTTTTTGGTTCCTAAGATGTGAATCGGAAAGATGGGATAATACAGGGTATTTCAGGTAATTTGAGGGGACCCTTTGGGGGTTAGGGGGGAGGGGAGGGGTTTGCTAGTTGAAGTCTCTCATGCTGTTAGATGAGTTAGCACATGATGGGGTAATGTTTGTCACTTTTAGTGATGTCTTCGTATGACGATAGTTACAACACTATTTATGTGAATGCTTAGAACTGCAGGTCTTCAATTTTTTTTTTACTTGCTGATGCCAATCTTCATCATCTTCCAGGGGTGGATGTTGTTACCAGGAAAGGGTTCTAGGAGGAATAGGTATCCCCTAAGTTTGAGAACTTTTTTTATATGATAAGTGGTGCTTGGTAGTGAAATTGTATTTTTGCTAACTTTTGAAGTAATTTAAGGAGGGGGAGGGAAGGGGGGGGGGGTTCAACAAAACTCAACAAGTTCTATTTTCTTCCAAATCTTCTAGCTAACCTCAAAAAAAATAAAAAATAGGAAACCCTAAAAAGAGTCAAACACCCTCTCTCAATGCCAGGACTTTAGACCATAATGTCACCTGATTCTACATGTTTGTACCAATACTTTGAGTCCTCTCAAGATCCTTAAATTTTCAACATTATGTGTATGAAGTTGTAAATATGCCATCATTGTGGGTATGCAGTCCTCTTAAAAATCCAAAGTTTTTTTTTACAAAATGGGAGAGGGACAATCCCTTCTCTTAGTGTCCCCTCTCCCATGAAGCTGTGTCCCACTTTTCAACCAGGGAAATATGGTTAACTGTATATCGTACCACCGCCATCAGGTTAAATAGACCAATAAGCACTGTGTGCTTGTAATGTCCACCTTAATTTTTTTTTATCAAAAGTTAGTTTGGTTCTCGATGTCCACCTAAGGCAACATAATGCTTTCTGTGCGTATCCCTGGTAAGGGTATATATGTGGGTTTGGGCCATCTCCATTATGTTACCCAAGTCATGCTGATTCTTATCAACCACCTAAAATAAGCAGTAACCATCGTCCGTCAAATATGTTTTTTCGTACCATCGCCGTACGTAGAGAAGTCTTGTTGGTTGCTCTGCCTGCATGAAGACACCACATGAGCAGCAATGCTGTAGAAGCTTTCATTTGAGAAATTTGTTTTGATTGGCAATATTACCTGGGCAGGTAATGCATTTGTTTTGTGCCAAAATTATAAGACATAGGCCGGATAAATAGTGTCATTTTCCTCTTCACCCTTCTCCTCTCTTCCTGAAATCCTGTGACTATTTCCCGAAGTAGACTGATTTCAACGGTTGTTAGCCCTAATTACTGTAGGGTGGGTGTGTTAGTCCCCGAAAAAATTATCTGATATTGTAGTGTGCTGGGAAATTTCCTTCCAAAGTGCGAAACGGTGTCACAGACTTATTTTATGCAATAGATTGTTGTACTTATTACTAGGGATAAACTATGCCCCATTGCAAAAACAGAGACCAAACAGTATATGCATTATGTAGTTTTCATTCTTGCATTAATAGAATGCAAATGTAAAAAAAGAGAAGGTATTCCTGTGTTAAATCTGCTGTGGATATGTGTCATGGATATCACAATTGAATTGTGCCGACCCAAAATTGCTCACAAAACGACCTGCAACTTGTTTACAATCGACGTACCACAGAGGAACGTAAAAGAGCAGAAATCGGAATCTGCTGCAACGATATACAGTAGGTCATTCTCACATGTCATATTCCACACAAACTGTGGGAAAGATCAAATTGCAAATCTGCCAAGAAGTCCTTTCACAGAGAATGGCATCAGACTAGATAGGAAGCCTGAATATTTTACTGGATCAATTCTCATGCAGGTGGAACTGTTTTCCAAAATGAGGGGAAAGTTAAGATGGAATTCTTTTTAAAATACTCACACCAAAATGCAAACTGGTCATGAATACTGAAAAATTTGAAAAACAGATTTTCAAGATTATTGCATATGATCTGTGGCCTACATTTCATCATAACTGAAAACTCTACAGAATGCCCTGTTTTGGGCCTTCACATGATGACAAAATATTTTTTCCTGAACAACTTTGATTCACCATCATCTCAAATGTTATATCCACAACATTTCAGCAGATTTGGACAAATGCTCAGTAGGAGTAGCACTTTTTACATTTTCAAATTCTACAATATGATAGCGTGCATGGAAACTGGACTCCACACAAGACACTGATGAAAATTCAGCCAAATTGAATGAAAAATGACCAAATGGCAGTCATTCAAACACGGTGGCAAAACGTGACAGAATTTTGTCAGAATCGCTTATAGCTCAGCTGAATTCTTTCAACTGAGCTAAAACTTATGTACATACAACTTCTTTAAAAGTTGATTTCAAATAAGTAATTGGGTATATGATTGGAAGGGGGCTGGTGGGGGAGGGGGGGGGGGGTTGGTGGGAAAGAGGGGGAGGGGAGTTGATCAGGAAGAGAGCTTGTACGTGGATACCAACATCACCTTGTTACACTTTTATCAGTGTGTGCATCCTTGTTATACTTTTCATTTCAAACTATTATTTACTGCTGCTTTGTTGGACAATTGGACAATAATTAGTTTTAACTGTATCCGTCATGACGATTTTCTTTAAAATAAAAAGCTCACCTTTTTGAAAATTTGTGATATTCATGTGTTTTGATACATTATAGTTATTTTAAATAATCAATTTTTTTTTTACCGTTGTGAGATTTCTACAGAAATCCAAATGCATACTTGAAATTAATGCAAAAAACTCATAAAAAAAATTTGTACTTGTTTTCAAACTTATTATTTGAAAACTAAACTAAAAGAAGTGAAACAGTTCATTCTGTGTTAGTTTGTGCATATGATAGTTACGCAGTGTGACTTGATAATTCTGTGACTTTATATATTTCAGTTACTGTGAAATATTCAGTATCGAACAATTCTTGAAAAAATGTTTGCAATTGACGAAAGATGTGTAAAGTGTCGATCCCTTGTTCCAGTGATTTTTATTGCTCTTACCAGGAAGCAGACTACTGAAAATGATCATGCTACTCTCATTAACCTACTTGACTTACATATCCATAGCTGTTTAAGGCATTTGTCAGGTAATGTAAGAAAAAAAAAATATCATGACACCTTGACATGGGTCTGCAGATGCTCAAACTTTGGTTAAGCTAAATTACTGGTTGTACATGTGTACATGTGTGTTTATTTATTTATATATGTATGTATATATATGTATATATATATATACATATGTATATATATATGTATATATATGTACATATATGTACATATATATATATATATATCTATGTATATGTATATATATATATATATATATATATATATATATACATGTATGTATATATATACATACATATATATATATATAGCACTGGATTGGTATTTACGTTTACTTCTCCAAGTTGGTGCTTAGGTTTACCTGAGGTGAAATGATTGGATCAACTTGAAATTTTACATCAGTATACCTTATGGTACTAGGACTGCATATCAGTCGTTATAAGTTGCTACCTACTTTTTGGGTCATTTGGCAAGGAAAAATCCAATTGGTCAAACCCTTACGGTAAACCTAAGTCTTGCTCTCAAAGTATATCCCCCAGTTGGTATATAAGTTGACCTGACGTACAGGCATCCGTAGTTTTCTTGACAGCGGCAGTAGCCTGTATTCAGTGTATACGTTCTACACTGTGTACACTGTATACGCCAGGGCTAGCGCATACCCGTAGGCTGCATTGCTTGCAACCCAATAACAGTTTCGGCTAATATTAGATGATGTGTAGTATCTGTTCCCTCTCGATGCAAGGGCACTGGGCTTGAGATCGGGTCAGTCGTTCGCCGGGTAGTTTGGTTTTCGTGCCCAGGTTCTTTCCTTGTTGACTTTTTCTTAAAAAGTACCGTTAACACGAAAACGTCTCACCAACAACTTCAGGTAAGGTCCATGAGATTAGTCAATAAAGTTTGGTGATATTAATAACGTTGATATAACGTTGTTGCATACACCTTCACGTTATTTGTTCATACCCATATTTCAATAGTCTAGCTTCTAGCCTAAAACTTGTAAGGCCTAGCCTACGTTCGGCTGTAGCCTAGGGCCATAGTCCAAGTCCTAACAATACCTTAGCATTGGGTCAAAGGGTAAACTGGTCTGTAGTTTGAGCTACAAATTAATACCAACTGCCAGAGAAATTAGATTTCAAGTAGGTCAGCTTAACTTCTTAGCCTACTGTGCATGTATGTATCATCATATATCATATATCATCATATATGGCCTTAGATTTTGCTGGACAATTATGTTACTGTACATTGCCCTAATCATGACCAAATACTGTAGCATGGTGGGCTTATAATTGACGCACTTAAGGATTTGATCAATGATATCTATCAATGAAAAATCCAAATTACTCAACTGTATGTGTTTTTCATATGTGTAGTTCCTCAGAAATGTTCTGATCTCAAAATATTTAAGGTTCTGTGCTTATGCACCGTACAATTGAGCAGAATTTGACCACAAAATTTCTGCCGTGTCAAGTTCTTTCATACCCCTAAATTGACACATTCGTTGATAAGCTAACTGTAGTGTAGGCCTTAGTATACATCCATTGACTTTAGATGCTGTTTGCTATGCTCTGAGCCACTAAGCTTTGACAGGTCATGTCCCAGAGAGTAGTGTTTTCACATTGAGGTAATGTTGGGTATTTTAAGGGTGTAAGATTTCCAAATGGCCAAAAAACGTGCAAAACTGGGGGGGGGGGGGTGTTAAAAGCTTAAAAAATACCACAATTTGGTCAGCAAATACCTCAAATGGATTCAAACTCATGAAATATGTAATTCTGTTTGACTGCAAAAAAAGTTTAGGTGGCCTGCTGCATCGTTGCTTGTAATAATTTAAGGTGCGTCAATTACGGAGGTGCGTCAATTATGAAGCCTTTACTATACTGTACAGTAGCTATGCCTAGATTATTAGAGACTGAAGTCACCATGCAAATGTAACTTACAAGTAGCCTGTATTGAATAAGAGACGCTATAATTGTTAGAACTTTTCAAAAGGTTCTTGGAAGTCTTTACTCTCCAAAATATTCTCAGACATTCTAAACACCACTGTACTGTAAGATGTCTGAATATCCCAGTGAGGGTATCAATAAAAACAGTTAAAGGATATATCACTAGAAAATCCAGCATCAAATTTGGGCCAATGCAGAATACCTTTAATCTAAGTCTCTCAAGTGATGCATTGTGTTTCAAGTGTGTTATTTATAACTAGCCAAAATTTGTACAAAATAACAATGCCATGCATCCAAAAGGTTATTGAGTCAGTACATTTCCATAATGTAACTATTACAAAAGCTGAGTGCACCTAATTAAAAGTTAACATCCTCCAAAAATCTATATAACACAAAAATTTGATAAAGCCTTCTATCCCTTCCCTTGCATATACTGTAAGTCATTTTGTTAAGTCTATTTAGATCCATAAGTAATACCAAGTTGACTAAATGTGCAATATTCAGTGTTAAAGATCTGAGCTCTGTATTGCCCAAAATATATTGGAGAGAAGTGTACAATAAAAATTGAAATAATGCACATCTACACTCTGACCATTTGATATTTATTTGATTGGCACTGTTAATGTTTTCTCAGACAAATTTGATGATCAACATTCTCAATCTCAAGATGAATGACAACATCCCACTATCCAAAGGAATAACACTGTACGATGAAGCTGCCATGCAGTGAAAAAGTCAATGTTGGAACGGGAGCAATCATAGCTAGAGCACAGATGTCGTCTGGGACAAACTGATGGGGTGACCTACTGCATCATTGACAGCAAAATGGAAGATATTTTCTGAATTAACCAAAAAGTAAGTTAATATTCTGTAGGTTTGACATCGCATAAACTTGATTCCATAGGACTCTATTATCTCAAATACGAGTAACAACTGAGGTAATTTATTCCAAAGTTATGGAATGAAGAAAGAAACAATCAGAAGGGATGAAAACTTTTGTATATCTGGTTAATGTGGTGGTATCTTTTCCTCTATGTCCATAGTATTTAACTACACTAGAGCTATATCCACTCTCTGGTTTTTAATCTTAAAGGTCAATGCAAGACAACACCAAATTGTCAGGCTAGGTCCACATAAAATGTACATACATGTATATTTAAATTTTGAAATCTTTACAATTTGTAAAGCTTGAATGACTTGCAACTTTTAAAAGCACTTGCTATGGTAGGGAGCTGTTTCAGCTCCAATTGAATGCATGGCTGCATAAATAAAATGTGTAATGTTGTATACAAGGCAAGATGAATCAAGAATTAATGGGAACAAAATGGGATGGATAAACGAATTGAAATTTACAGTGAAAATAGTATATATGAAAGGTTGCGAGATGATTAAAATATTGGCTGAATTACAGGAGATTTAGTTTTGTAAAGCAGTTCATTGTTTTCATCATTTGTAGAGTGTGAGGTCATGTGAGGTCTAATCGGTAATCGCAAAACATTCCAAGCTATATTGCGCTTGCTATAATTGGGACCAAATCAGCATATCTTTAAGAGAAAGCTTTTCTTTTTGTACCAACAGATGGATAGATCTACAGGCTAATACAGCAAAGGATATGCTCTAATTAGAAATGCCAGGCAAGATTATCACACAGTCTACAGTGGGGTGAATACAATCATCAACCAAGCTTTTCATCATGCTGTACATAGTGGTATACAGTAGCTCCTTGTTGGGCTTATCCATTAAAAGCTTGCATAGAAGCCGATGCCAAGCAAAGCAAAAGGATGTCCTGTAAATCGCGAAGTAGATTCACACATCTCATGTATATCCTCTGGGCCACAGCACATCTTTCAATGGAGTTAGGAAGTTGCTGGGAGTAGTTGTTGGATTGGCACAGTAATGTAGTATTTGCTTCACATAAATGCAGAGCAGTAACAGAAAACTAACTAGTTCCAGGATATGTTACACTGTTACACCATATAAAAGATAGAGGAAATTAATATTATAAGCTTCAAGCAGACAGAACCAAGAGAATGCAGACCAGTCTTCATGGGAAGTCTTCTACATATTTAACTGTATAAATGGACTCATTCTTTTGCAATGTACTTCTTGAAATATTTTAGTTTGGTGACATTGTGGCACTACATGTTTTTGTAAGTATTAGGGAACATTTGCAGCTGCTTGTCAAGAACATGGAACTTGTTATACAACTGAAGTGGTCCTGATGCTTAAGTGTTGAGGTTACTGGATATTTTGCTGCCTTACCTTGCTTTAACTGTTCTTAAATGCATTTCTCATGTTTTAAAATGTTTTAATTTTGTATTCCAAGCAAGATCAGCAAGCCATAGTACAGTAATTTTAAACAACCACCACACAGATACTTGTGCAGGACTAAGGGTATTTGTTAAGCAGATTACTATTATAAAAATCTTTCAAACTTTATCCCACAAAATCTCCAGGGGTACACTGCATTGTTTCTGAACCACACTTTCACAATTCTACAAGTGGGGTTCAGGGGTTATGCTATGGGAAAAATTTACAATGTTAGGCCTGACTTAATTACTGAAAGCTTTTGGTCTTTTATTACACCAAGAACCAGTTTATTCTTTTAACAAAATGAAATTTGTTCCCCTCAAACTTGAGGGGAGTAGATACAGTAAAGGCACATGCAACTAGCACCAATGTCATGGAAACCTAGTGCAGCCCAATGAAACATACTGTAAAACCACAACATTTGTAACTATAGGTATGAAATTGTGCTATCCAGGGGTATTGTGTATAATTTTGTCCCTCCAAGCATGGAAACTCCATGATATTGTGGTAATTTGCATTGGTTACGGTATTAGGTACAGCCTATACTGGTAAGTCTAGATAAATACTTGAGGTATAAGTTAGTTCCCAAAATGTTTCTCATGTATGAGAGAGGTCAGTAAATTGAGGTCATGAAATAGTGCAAGTATCCTGGTTTATGTGAAATAAATCTTGTGGAAAATATAAACTGGGATTGAAAATACAATCAACTGCTTGAATATGATTGTACAATTTTTATTGTGTCTCGTCTTTTAATATCATGCTAATCTCCACTACTGTATGTGTTTGGTAATAAGACAGATTTCTGGGTAGAAGTTTAAAAAAAACAAATCTTCAACAATTTTTGATGAATTTTAAGCAATCACATTCACTGCCTCTATCTCTGTTTACATTTTGAGTCAGCAACACAGTATACTCTACAGTAGTGTACAGAAAGGGACACTTTCTGATGTATTCCTGATCAATTGAAAATTGTTTGTTGTTTGACTGTTTGTAGCAGTATTCCTCGGAGGAGTGAAAAAAATAAACATACAGTGAACAGTTGCAACTGCGCATTCATTTATACATTACTTAAATTATGTTCTGATGCAATTCATGTATTATTCACTGTCAATTTTAGTTCCAAACTGCCAGTATACCATTAGTTCCTGAGCCATAATTTTTTTGCTTTAAAAATCTGGCTTTGAGTGTATAGTATTTTGTCAAAAACATAAAAGTGGAGGGGCTGCTTATCATCATTCCCTGAACAGGCTTTACCCAATTTGTTAACTATTAAGGTAACATATCAAAATGTCTGGGGACTTGCCACAGTGCTGACAATTTTCAAATATTTCCATGGTTCCACCAGGGATGTTAGAGATGGACAAACAACATTTGAGCTCTCTTTAACGTTTGTTTCGTGCCGACATTAATACTGTTTTTGGTCCAATACTAATACCTAAATAGGGTGACAGGACAAAATCCCCCCGGACAAAGTCCCCCTAGGACAAAATCCCCCAGAGCCAAAATCCCCCTGGACAAAATCCCCCTAAGACAAAATCCACCCAAGCCAAAATCTCCCCAAGCTATAAAAAATCCCATCAATTCTTTACAAAAATGCGTCATCCCGGTCCCTGCTATCGTCATCCAGTACCGTCATCCGTTACCCTCACCAGTATTTCCATTGGTACTCTCAGTGGTACTCTCAGTGGTTCCCGGACCAGTACCCCGACCATACCCCGACCGGTACCTTAATAGTGAGCCTGACAGTTACCCCCACCGGTACCCCTCCCTGACCAGTACCCTGGACTGTACCCCGGCTGGTACCCAGACCGGTATCCCAACTGGTATCCTGAAAGGCACCCTGACACATACTCTGACACGTACCCTTACTAGTACTGGTACAATAAACAGTAATTTGACCAGTACCTTGACCGGTCCCTTAAATGTCACACTATGGAGCTATATCCCATGGCCACACTAACAGGTAGCCTCGCAATTACCCTCAATGATCTCCTGACCAGTCCCCTGACCAGTATCCGGACTGGTATCCTGACCAGTACCCTAACCAGTACACTGAGTGGAACCCTGACTGGTAGAGTGACCAGTATGATGACCGGTACCCTGACCAGTCACATGACCAGTACCTTGACCGGTACCCTCACAGGTACCCTAACAGGAGCCCTCACAGTTACCTCGCCAGTACCCTCACTAGTACCCTGACCAGTCCCCTGACCAATCCCCTGAACGGTACCCTAACCAGTGCAATGTCCCATGCCTTGACTGTCACACCTGGGCCATCCCTGGTTGTTGCAGGCAGGCTTTGTATGGGTCATGGGGATATTGTCTGGGGGGATTTTGTCCTAGAACCCCTAAATAGCACTCAAAACGGATAATGGTACCAGACGGTACCTGTACGTTGTCTGCTAGATTCATACTATGTCAAAATGCTAGAACATGCACTATAATACCGTTATCAGTCGTCAGTAGGTATATACCACACTCATCTCATATCAGTATTTGTTTCTAATGTCATAACAGGCAGTGGCGGAGCGTCCATACAGTCAGGCGGGGGGGGGGGGGCGGACTCAAATGGGAAGCTGGCGCCCTTTTCAGCCATTCACCACTTTTTACTTATTCGCGATTATTTACTTTTTTATTGCGCTCTCATCTACCTATTGACATTTGTCACATTTTGTTGGCGATGACACTTATACCCAAAGGGTCATTTCCGGCGATATAGGGAGTATCTTTACTCAAAAGATTTCTGTACGCTCTTTGCCAACCTGTGGTGGCGCTCCGCTTAGATAAAGTCGAAAGCGCCCGTACAGACCTTTCTCGCCCCTCTGACCAATATCCCTAGATCCGCCACTGGCTCCCAATCTTCTTCCCCGTCAATCCGTCTAGTATCCCACCCCCCCCCCCTTCCCCAACCGAACCTCGTATGTTAAAGGAATATCTAATGATTAGAGACACTTATTCTAATGTTAAATCAGCAAAGAGCAAGCAATAATGATATTATCACTAAGATTTTTTTTTAATTTCTCAGTTACACCGTCATTTAACTTCCCACTCAATCTTACACTCCCTGGTA
This sequence comes from Apostichopus japonicus, assembly GCF_037975245.1. NCBI lineage: Eukaryota > Metazoa > Echinodermata > Holothuroidea > Aspidochirotida > Stichopodidae > Apostichopus > Apostichopus japonicus. The sequence goes on from NC_092571.1 coordinate 15,132,028, forward strand.
GGCTGGTACTCTTCCATCCCAATGTAGGAAACTTCATCGTTACACGCAGCACGCAACGATCTTTGTTCTACTTAATTGATCCTTACTGAGTCTTTCAACTTAAAAGCATAGTTTTTCCAAATAGCTTAGTGAAAGTTACACAGTTTAATAAATTTAGCCTCTGAAGAAGATCCTGCTAGGATCGAAACGTCAGGCCAACTTACTTTTACACAGTTTAATAAATTAGAAGCATCTCCTTGTTAAAGAATTGTATTATCGGCGTATAGTCTTCCGATAAGCGTAACTTAGGGTTGAAAGAAATCAGTGAGAGCAGGCAGTAATGATATAAACTTACATATATATATATATTTTCAAATCTCTTATTGAACAAATTATCAGCCCCCTGGTTACATCGTCATTTATCATCCCCCCCCCATCCTGCCCTACCCTTCTTCACCTCACACACTCCGCTCTATAGGGTTAAAAGAAATCAGCGAGAGCAGGCAGTAATGAAATTTACTTACATTAATGATTTTTTTAAATCTCATTTAGGACAAATTATTAGGTCCCCCTGGTAACATCATTTACCCCCCCCCCCATTCTCCCCTTCCCTTCTTTACAATCACCGCTTCTCTTACACCTAATATATGAGATATCCTCGCAAAGCGTGATGAACTAGGTCCCTCATTTATCTAATGCGTGGGAGGAACTCGAAACTTTCTTCCTTATCCGCATATTCCAAGCTTTCTCCAAGAAAAGAGTTACAGTACCTATTACCCAGATTTTTAAAATAGCCTCCCTCCTCATAAAACGTGATGATCTATGTCTCTCATTAATCTAAAGCATGGATGAACTACCAACTTTAAGCATATTACAAAGTTTTTCCACAAAAGAGCTACGGAACCTACTACACACAAATTATGTAAATGTCACTAAACGGCATCCGTAGGGACATCGTTTTTGTTCCACATTTGAGTTTCCATCATATCTTTAATCTGCTTTTCATACATATCTTTTATTGTGATTGTTATGATGACCACATCTAAGGACTTTTGAGTCATATTATTGTATCCAGTGGAATTGTCTCGCTGAGATATAAAAGGATGAATTTTCCGTACGTTTTCACGGTAGGCCCCTCTGTTCAAGGTCAATGCACGACTATAACATTAGGTCCACTAAGTGCGGATATTGGTCTCCATTTGCCACTATTGCAGAAAACCCAACCGAGCAACGTGTCTACGGTGTCTCTTAAAAGACAATATTATTAACAAATTCGAAAAGAATTTTTAATCTCTTTGGTGTCATTTTAAAAGTATTTCTGATAACCTTACGTACAGAATTCTTTTATATGAGAAAGGTACATATAAGAAACATGACAATGACCGTGATAAAACCAATTTCAAGATTACTAGCGATCAATTCGCTCAATTTGTTTCAAAAAATGATTGAAAAGTGATATGAATTCCTCCTCCTTCATTCTTTTTATTTGAGCATGTTGAACGCTTGCGATAACATGTCATTACGAATCATTGCAGACGCTCACCCAAACCGTTAAAAAATACCGTCCCTCTCCCCCCATCTCTTCCTACACTGAGCTCCCAACAGTGGCGGAGCGTCAATACAGTCAGGGGGCGGATGCCCCCCCCCCCCCAACGGACTCATAGGGACTGCTGGCGCCCTTTTCAGCTATTTATCACTTTTTTTACTTATTCGCGATTATTGACTTTTTTATGGCGCTCTCATCACCTACTGACATTTGTCACATTTTGTTGGCGATGACACCTATTTATTCTTCGTTTATCTGCAAATTAGCAAGGCCCGGAAAGGGTCATTTCCGGCCATATAGGGAGTATCTTTACTCAAAAGATTTCTGTACGCTCTGCCCCAACCTGTGGTGGCGATCCGCTTAGATAAAGTCGAAAGCGCCCATACAGACCATTCTCACCCCCTCTTTCCAATACCCTCAATATCCTCAATGAAAACTATACGTAGGTAGTCTTGTTTGCGTGGGGATTGAGTTGTGTAGGTGTTACACAAAAACGTAGATATGCTTTCTTTATTCTTGTGGAAAGCCGCTTTCACTTTGATATCAGATAAACCTGTGGTACATGCAGTGACGTAGCCAGGATTATTCCAGTGGAGGGGGTGGGCGCTTGGGGGGGGGGGGCTTGACCAATTCCTGGGAGGGCGTCTTGTTACTACCTGAGTGGAGTGCCACCATGGGTTGGCGCTCAGCGTACGGGAAATTTTCAGCTATAAAGACCTCCTAGATCGTTGGAAATAACACTTCCCAGGCCTTGTAAGCTGCTCTAAAGTTTCACAACATCCTTTATTTTGAGATCCCCATGTCTTGATATGGTCATCAAATAGTTTAGAGAAATAGAAGAAAAAAGACAATCTGGTAAGTTGCTTTGAAATATCATGACATATCTGCAGCCTATGCGCTATGTCACGTCAGGTTTTTCAGCAACTATAGCCTACTGCCGGTCCGCGGTCGAAGGGTCGTTCATGAGTGGTCATCATGGAGATTCGATACCATGCATACCAATGAATGATATATTTTTCGCACATGTAATTTTTTCGACACCCAAAATTCCAGTGGGCGGGCGACAAGCTTTCATGGGGCTGTCGCCCCCACCCCCTCCCCCCGTGGCTACGCCACTGGGTACATGGTGCCGAAGCACATATCTTCAAAGTACTGTCTCCAACTTTCAATTGTTTCAAGCTACTATGTGACCAAAGAGAAGTTCTCAAGGTGAAGTTGCAGATCTGAAAGGACCAGTAATTTTACTAGGAAACCTTTCGACCACGTACACCTTTGAAGTAGGATAGGATTACACAGTATTTGAATTCTTCATCGATCGGCTTGTATTAAATTAGCTGAAACTCTATAGACTAGTCTTGCAAGGTTTAAAGAAATGGCTCCTTACATAGTTGGCATGATTCAAATTCATCCAGTGCAAATTCATCCAGATGCAAATTCATCAATATAATTGGTCGAGAACTTGCTAGAACAGTAAGCTGTCTGAATTAGCATCTTCAGATCGATTATGGGTTTGCTGAGTTAGGGAGCAATATTTTCGAAGTACAAGGACCAACCAATGAACACAATTTTAACATAAGAGGCAGAGATAAGACACTATAGCAGAAATCATTATGTCTTCTTTCTATTTATTACTGATAAATGCAAATATTTTCATTAAAAATCATTATGAAATTTCATGTTACTTTCAGAAATATATAAACAAAGCAACTTCTACAACTTCAGCTCATTCACATTCATGCTATCAGCTAGAAAATTTACCATGAGGCACATTTTCTATGAGGCATTGATGTGAATACCACTGACATAACTTGTGCTATTCAAATGGATAAAGGGCTTGGTCAAGTCATGAATAAGGCTCTGCCCCATATATTGCACATGTACAAAAAGGGTTACTGCTGTACATGCAATACTTTTTTGATGGGGGAGAGAGGGGGGGGGGGAGATGTGGTAACATGTTGAAAAGACCACATCTTTTAATTTGTCATTTTTCTTTTGAACATATGCAAATGCTTGAAATGAAAGCACTTGGAAATTTCTTAAAGAGATAGGCAGTTGTTGCCCTTGCACTGCTTTGAAGTCTGCACCACTGTAAATATTGTTGAAGGAGTGGAGTTCTGCGAATCTCTTGATAGTCAAGTAATAAATTTTTCTTTCACTGTTTGTTAAACAGCTCCTAGCAGTAATATGTATTTACACGACATTGTATCTGAGGTTCATTATGTAACCGGTGTTTTCTACATACAGTCAAATTAAAAACCAATGTTAAACTTGTTCACCTGCAATGGTCTAAATTCAGAAAGTACATCAATATCATAACTCTTTTGCATGTTGTATAACGGTACTGAATTTGAAGTGGATTATATTTATAAATGAATATAGCAATGTTTTGGGTAAAAGCAATTAAAGCATCCACTTGAACTTCATGTTTTCCTTGCATTGTTTGCTACTTCCTCCTATCTAGATTCGAAAGGGACATATAGATAAATGCTCAATACCTCAAACAACATTATTTAACCTTGTTTCCCACAAAAAATGTTCTGTCCCAGTTTCTGTAAACTACTCGGGATAAATGGAGGGGTGGGGGGGGGGGGGAGTTGGACAGGTTGGGAAACTAAATATTTGACAGATGTTGTATTTGACAATAAAATTCACCTTCCCAAGGAAGTAATACAGTTCTTTAAGTGGCATTTTATGAAGGACCTACAGTATGTAACGATAGCAGAATTGTTTATTGCCTCCTGCTGAAATGTCCAATAAAGACTCGCAGTATTGGAATGTTCATCAGATTCCTCATTTTATAGAAACATCTGTGTTTATTGAAACTTTCCTAGGATGTTGCCAACAAGATGCAGTTGAAGTCTACTGTACCTTGTTGTCAAAGGTGGAGCTCACAAAAAGTCCTATCAACTAGTCTTATTCAAGCAGTGGCAACATATGGGAAAAAAGAAAAGCAAAATATGGTACAATTTTGTTAATATTATTTTGAACTATTTATCCCAACACCCTATCCTCCTTTTAAGACTTTTGCAAGCTTGTAAACCAGTTACAGCACTCATGCAACATGATATGACAAAGGTTCATTGTCAGAACATGAAACTAGCAATTTGGAGTAAATTTGTTAAAAGAATGATGAAGTTAATACACTGAAATATTGAATGGGGCTCAAAAGAGCTTAAGAAGTCTTTTGAGGTACATTACTTGTTCTGATAAATATATTAATTGCCCTAAGATTCAGCTATTAAAGCAGCTACTAGTCAGATACTAGATAGTATGGGATCATGAAGGTTTTCAGGTTTTACCTATATTGGCCTCAAATAACCTTTGACTTGGCTAAGAGCACTCAGCACATGATACACCTGCATACAATCTTCCATTCATCATTCCAATATTGAACTATCATGTTAACATGGCTTTCAGTTTCATATATCTAGTTATCTCACATGGGCTTCTGCTATACTGTAACACCTACTGAAAATTCAGTAGCCAACACCTACTGAAAATTCCAGTATAAATATAAAATTAATGAAATGATTCAGAAAATACTTTAACAGAAAGGAAAACTATTATAAACACTTCTGTTCATACTGACCTCAGCGTAAACAATTTAGAGACCAAGAACATATGGTATAATAACTATTAGCTAACATTTCTTCCTTCTACTCTGCAATTTTGAGAGAACAATAAGCAAAATTGATACTGGCAAATGTAACATAGCAACAATAACAATAATTCACAAATGATGATGACATCAGAAAAAGTAGCAACCAAGACAATGATGATGATTTGAAAATCTTAATGAGCAATCCTAAATGTAACTAGAATATCACTTTTAGTAGAGCAGGGTTCTCACAAGCACGTTCTAACCTGGTGGTGGTCGTGGTTTGAATATGATTTTGCCTCTCCCTGCATGGTTTGAAAGTTTAGCGCCCGGGCTGAACATTTATGAACCAGGAAAAGCTTGCTGCGACTTATCTGGTCCGAAAAATTATAGCATGAGGTAAATTTCCTCCTGGGTGCATAAGTATCATAACAGTTCAAGAATTTTTACCAAAGGTGATCATATTTGAATATCTGGAGTCGGCTTGGACTTGAAGGGTCTTGGATTTGGCTCATACCAAGTGGGCTCGGACTTGGCTCAGACTCTGGCTAATTGGACTCGACTACAGCTCTGCCATAAATATAAAAAGATAATGGATTGTTAATAATTTATTATATGATGTTGAGAAGGTAGAGACTTAGAAAGTTAACTCCTAAATGTAATGGATAGCATTAAACTCTTCGTTTCACTAACAAAAGGATTCTCAAATACAGTACTAGCAACATTACAGCTGAAATAATGGATCACCAATACGATGCAGTGAAGAAAGGGAGTTAGTTAGTTTCACTAACAAAAGGATACCACATGCAGTACCAACAAGAGGGATGCCCATTATATTGAGGGTCCACTAGATTTAAGGTTTGCTAGACCCAACACCCCCATTGTGGGAAGCATTATTGAGCGTCTAGTTAGCATTTATTGGGTAACCGAAAGTATTGAAGGACCTTGGTGAATCCCCTCCCAGTAGTTTTATAACATTTATGAACCAGGAAGAGCTTGCTGCCACTTATCTGGTCCGAAAAAATTATAGCATGAGGTAAATTTCCTCCTGGGTGCATAATTATCATAACAGTTCAAGAATTTTTACCAAAGGTGATCTTTGGTATCTGGAGTCGGCTCGGACTTGAGGGGTCTTGTATTTGGCTCAGACCAGATGGACTCGGACTTGGAACGGGCTCTGGCTAATTGGACTCGACTACGGCTCTGCCATAAATATAAAGAGATAATGGATTGTTAGTAATTTATTATATGATGTTGTGAAGGTAGACACTTAGAGAGTACTCCTAAATGTAATGGATAGCATTAAACTCTTCGTTTCACTAACAAAAGGATTCTCAAATACAGTACTAGCAACATTACAACTAGAATAGTTGATTACCAATACGCTGCAGTGAAGTAAGGGAGTTTAATAAAGAGCATCCCTCAATGTAATGACTAGGATGAAACTCTTAGTTTCACTAACAAAAGTATACCACATGCAGTACCAACATGGGGGGGGGGGGAGGATGCCCATTACATTGAGGGTCCACTAGACTTAAGGTTTGCTAGACCCAACATCCCCATTGTGGGAAGCATTATTGAGCATCTAGTTAGCATTAATTGGGTAACTGAAGTATTAAAAGACCTTAGTGTCTCCCCTGCCAGCAGTATAACAACTAGAATAATGGATTGGTGAAACAATGTTTTATTTGATACAGTGAAGTAAGGGAGTTACATGAATAATAGTTAATGCAATGAATATGATTAAAATCTTTGTTTTACTAACGGAAATTATTCTCAAATACAGCAACATAAGAATTTGTATAAATGGATTACTAATAATGAATTTTATGATGCTGTGAAGGAAGAAAATTCATTAACAAATTTTAATTTGTATGCTGCATGTCATATACCTGTCCAGAAACTAAAAAGAAAAATTCAAACTCATAGAATGCACCGTACCTGGCTCCAAGCAATGAAATATAAATCTAGTCCGCATTGTATCTACAGAAGTTGTTTGTCCAATTTTAATCGAAAGCCTTTCCTTTCATTGAAAATTTTGATCTTCAGTAAAAATATTCTTCTGTCTGCAGATTTTATTGATGACAGTACTTCCTTCTCTTGTGGAGAAATTCCACCAGCTCTTGTTAACCTACAACAAACCAAAACAACATTTCAATCATATGTCAAAGTTTCACTGAAGTACATTCCATGTAAATATTTTTTTAAAGCCTCACATTTTGATATTGACATTGTTGCAAAAGGTACAAATAAACACATCATAATCAAGGTTAAAATGTGATGGTGTGTTAACACCTCAAGTCTTTGCTTCACAATCCTACCTACAATTCATTCCAGCCTGCCAGATGGCAGATTTACAGTACATTTGGTTTTCAAAGACTACACATTAAGTCATTTCAATTCTGATTACATTCTATGATGGTGGAAGTAGCAAAGTAAAACAAAAGGTTTGGCAGTGGACTTGGTGGGAAGTGGAAAGTCTTTCTTACATTACTTTGTTAACCGTTGCCTTAGATCGTTTTAATTTTTTGAAAATAAACAGCAACTTTTCATCATCTTTTTTCCTGTTGAAACTTAGTACAGTAAATTTATATTATGTATAGTGTGTGTTGATCAGACTTAGAGGATATTAAAGGGAAGACTTTAGAAAACTAACTTCAGGTCATAGGGATTTAAAATATATCTCACAGTCAATACTTACTGAATATTAAAGACAACTAGGGATGTTTGCAATATATGCTTGTGGGAGCTCCTTATTTCCATATAAGCCATTTCTCACTGCATCCCATGGTCAGCATGAACCAGCAGCTCAAAGTTACAGTATTTTGATATCCTGTGTCGACCTTGAAATTGCAGCCCTGTACTTCTTGCAATAAAGTGGAGCATATCTGCTGTGGTGTTCTCATTCTGCATTCATGCATTCCTCAAATTGTGCCAAATTTAAGCCATCTTTTCTGACAAGAGAATGAACATAAATAAGTCCAGATAATTGTTTCATAAATTGCAGGTGGAAGTCTTGACAGTGCAGTTCCCTATTTGATGTCAATACTTAGTGTACATGTTGTCCAATATTCATGTCAGTTTAGTTAATTTAACTATCACTTTTTTCATGGAAACCGCATATATGCAACAATTGAGAAAAATGCCACACTACTAAATTTGAATATTGATCTATTATTTGGTATGTAAGTTGTACCCAGGAATTTAGCATGCAATCACTTCAAGAGATTGACTGAGTATTCATGCATGGTTCAATGCCTCATCCCGCATGCAGTTCATTTACTTAAAAATTGCATGCACCCTAGACTATGTATACCGGTACATTTAGTCCCTCAACGTATCATTTGGGGTTTAAGCTCAGGACTACTTGTGTACACAGACTTTGGCATTATGACTGAGCTCATTTTTAATGTTTGGTTTCAATGATGTTGAAACTTTCCACTCACGATGGCATATGTGTGTGTGTGCATTGGTAGGAGTACTGTGTTTGTGATCCTAGCTTGTAAACACAGTTTCTCATGACAGTAAGCTTTATTGGACAGATCTCATAGTTGGTACAGTATGTATGTATAGATGCATCACAAGTACAAGAAGCCTATTGTTTTTGGGGAAGGTCAAAGGAAATTTAGGTAAAAATGGTCAAATTGTGAAAACTCAATTTGAAGCATGGATAGATCTGTTTATTGGTATGTCTAGGCCAGTGGTTGGGTCAACAGGACAAACTTGTGAAAACCTTATTTAAACCATACATCTCAAAGCAGGGTACACTAGCTTGCAGAGATATATATGTTTAGTATCATGTTATACTGTATCGCTACAGAAGGCTTTCAGTGGTCTTTTTAGATCCCCAACTGTCACTTTGAAAATGTTGTTTATCACAGTTCTCAATAGTTTTTTTGCTGTATATTATTAAGATACAATAAGTTGTACATGCAGCCTACACATATACAGTAGCATACATGTCAGATTGACAAATTCATAAAATGAAACTTATTACATAATGGAAACCATGTGCAGTGCAGTTTGCATAATGGTGATCTATTTATACACCCAACCAGCTAGTATCGGATCATAGCAACATGTTACCACATGTATGCATTTAAGTGTTTTGTCACACAGTACAGTGCTAACATCATACAAGGGAGTTTTATTTGTTCCATAACAACTCTGATCATAATAGCCTGTTCGTGCAGGGAGTTGTAATGGAACAACTCCCTGGTTTGTGCTACAGTATGGACATGAGAACTATCTAGTGCCTGTTGAACATTAGTCTTGTGCATTTTCATGTTACTTACTAACACCAAATTACTGCACACATAAAAGTATGAAAACTGAATACAATCAAGAGCTTTTATTTGGACATGATACCCAATATGAAACTACTTTAGTTGCACATACTGTATGTATGCTGGTTTTTATCATGAATGATTTTTATAGGAGCCATGATTTTTTTATTTTTTATGAAGTAGGTCTGGATTCCCTTGGCATTATAACCTGATTGAAATTTAACCTCTGTGATTGCACTAATATGTGAGACCATTGATCAACCTAATTAATAGCTTTTAATGATGAAGACACTGATAACAATTTCATAACTCATTAGTGTGAACACAATGCAAGGTTCAATGAGGTACTGTTTACTTCCTTAAAATGTATAGCTGGTGGTTTTTCAACATACTCTAATCCTTTCAAATATGTTACATTGAATCTTTACACTTTTCCATTGATATATCACAGACTGTGTTTTTTGTTATGGGACTCTGTAAAACTGGATCAAACCTAGCAATTTTGGACAAGGAATTTGCTCTTTTCGCAAAAACTCCTAAGTGCTCAAGTGACTGTACAGTAGGTCACCCTGTGAAGGCATTGTGGGACTTTGAGGAATACTTTTGATCAAGCTATTACTTCAGCACTAGTAACACTACCCACATCATAACGTTAATATCAAAATGCCTAAATAACTTAGCCATGATTGCGTTGTTATTCTAAAATGAATACTCAATTGTTTACCTTCAGCCATGATTCATCCCATTGGTGCAGGGGGAAAAAACTCATGTTACAAAAAATTGTTGTACACTGCTACACTGAGGCCCTGTGTGACTTAGTTCTCCGAATCAGAACCAATGACACACCACTACTACTGTACGCACAGGGCTAAGTGATGCACACTAACACATATATAGAGAATATTGTGGGGATGAATATTGTACCGAGACGGCAAACGTTTTCACATTTTTTACTTTTGTAACTCGTTTATGGAATCTATCAGGCCCTTTCTTTTACTATAGTGTTCCGCATGCTTGAGTATCTGTTTTTGTGGAGTTGTGACTTTCTGACTGCCTTATTTTATGGCAGAGAGATTGAGACATACCCAAAGATTTATATTTCGTGAAATGGTTCAAAATTGCATCGCACGAATGCAAGTTCTTTCATACCCCTAAATTGACACATCTGTCGATAAGCTTACTGTAGTGAAGGCCTAAGTAAACATCCATTATCTTTGGATGCTGTTTGCTATGCTCTGAGCCTCTAACCTCAGACAGTGGTATTATATTGAGGTAATTTTGGTTATTTTTAGGGAGTAAGATTTCCAAATGCCCAAAACATGCACAAACATAATTTGATCAGCATATACCTGAAATGGATTCAAACTCATGAAATATTTAACTCTGCTTGGCTGCAAAAAGTTATGGTTGCCTGCTGTATAGTTGCTAGTACTAGCTACAGTAGTAGTAGGCTAGTATAGTAATAGTAGTACTAGTAGTAGGCCTAGTAATATTTGGAGGTGCGTCAATTATTAAGCCTTTACTTTAAAGATCTGGAAGATCACCAGGCTGCAAAATGTGTAGGTTGACCAGTCTGTTACAAGTATATACTTTAATTTATTTATCACATTTTATATTCCGAGTATCAGCAAAGGCAGTAGCAGGCAGCTGTGATTTACCATAGCCAGTAATACTGATAGGTCCAATTTAGAGCTAACGTTAGGCCTAGGCTAGTCTACTCTAACTCTAACCATGGTCTTACTTTATTTGTGTTCAGCATGAAGGTATTTACTCTAAATGTTATTAATATATCCGGAACACTTTTAAGGAATTTACTTACAATGCATATACTCCACCAAAGTTCCAAAAGCCAACTTCAAATGGGCAACGTTTACGGTAACCTGCGGCACTTTCCTTTGTAGACTACTGTACATGGCTAGGCCCACATAAAGTAACGTTGAATGTAGGCTATTGGGATAGCAACGATACGATCCGATCGACTGCCCTACCACCGAACACAGAAAGAACTGCTTATATATGGGGGCGTTGTTTCGTTACGTGTAAATTTGCCAGTTAAAATAGAAACTCTTATTTTCTTAAATATCCCAAATTAATGGAAGAAAAAGTACAATTACGAAGATTTCAGTGTAATTAGAGGAACCTTTAAGTTTCGGAACTATATATAGCCGCATTCGGTCAAAATCGAGGTGTACAGTTGGGATCAACATATATACCATGTTCGTAATTCTGTTATATACCCTTCGGAATTACCTCCACTTTTGAAGGGAAATTTTACCCTTTAAATGAACGATTTTTTTTTTGTAACTTCGGAATTGAAAAGTTTATGAGGTTTTCTCTTAACTCGAAATAATCATTCCTCAAAGGGAGTGAAATTGATTGAACAAGAAGACCCTAGACTTAGGTTTACCTGGTGTCAGGTAAACCTATCCCCGAGGTAAACCTAAGTCCCAGCTACCATGCTATGAAGTAAACCAAAATACCAATGTGTATATATATATATATATATATATATATATATATATATATATACATACATATATATATATATATATATACATATATATATATAGATATATATAGATATACATGTATATATATATATATATATATATATATATATATAAACATGTATATATATATATTTATATATATACATGTATATTTATTTACATATATACGAATATATATATATATAGACATGTATATATCTATATATATATATATATTTATCCTAGCTTTTGGAAATCGACATCAAAATGTACATGGTTGTCAAATTAGAGTGCTCTCCTAGCAACTCATTCAGTATTTCAAGTGTTTTTTATGATTTACAATTCAGCTATCTACCAATAATTGACTCTTGTGCCTCTTCAACCCCCCCCCCCCCACGGTGCCACCCCCACCCCCAGGAAGTCTATCTGTCAGTTTCTATTTATATCTGATTAAATATGCCTCAAAATCAAGACTTCTCACTGAAATTTATTGTTCAGTGTTCCAATTAACTTGTCTTCCCCATCTGTCTTATTTAATGTTTCCTGTTTTCAGTAACCATCTTTGAAGATGACAACAAAAAACCGCATCTCTGCTTCTATTTTTCTATGTTTTGGACGGTATAGATATTCTAGTCTATTATTCATCTACTTTTGTGTCTACTACGCTTCCTTAATAATCTTCTTTATACGTCAAAGAAATGGATTAAAATTGTGATTTTTAACAGTTGATGTGAATCCCGAAAAGGCACTTCTTGTCCTGAAATATGGGTTGTGGGGGGAGGGGAAGGGGGTGGTGTAGGGGAGAGAAGGGTGTAATGTAAGTTGATGTATTTTTGATATCTCTATCCACATTTTCAGAAGATGTAGAATGATTGTGTGAAGCATCTTTTGTGAGTTAAGATTTGAATATTCATATATTAAGTACATAATAAGTATATGAATATTGATATATATTTAAGTATAAAATAAGAATATGTTTATTAGGGGGGGGGGGCATACTTAGTAATTTGAATATTGCCTTTTTTATAAAGTTTCTTTATCAGCTATTGATTCTTTTAAATCTATCTTCCTTTATAAAAAAAAACTTAAAGAAAACATCTTGTTGTACCCCCCCCCATGATGACAATTTTACCTGTCAGTCATGTTACAAACAAAATGATATTTGATTAATCAAATTTAATATTATGCAAAAATCAGATTCCATCTATTTAAGCTAATGTTGTCATTTTGTTTTGCCTATAAATGATAAAATCAGGTTGATCATTTGAAAAGCATTTGGTTAAAACATGTTACCCATTATCTCCACAAGAAAAAGTCTATAGGATTTTCGGTATTTAATGCAAATAAACCGAACCAGAATGCAACCAGAATGCAAAATGCATTGAGGTTTCGATGACTTCAATGCACTACACTTCTGCTTGTTAACCAGCAGTAGCTGTTACAATATAAATGGCCCGAACCACTATTTTGATGTACAATTACACAATGGCATGATAAACACAGGTCAGTATACTGTACGTGGCAATACACACCTCCACCAAAAACAAGTATGAGAAGTATCCATGATTCCCAACGTTAGATATCATGTAAAGGGTTTTAGAGTTTGACCTCTGGTGACCTCCAATGAGATTTGACCTCACAAGCAACAGATTCTTGCCAGGGGGTTGTGTGTTTTTGACACAATAATATTGATATTATCTGCAAACATTTAATACTAGGGTCTTTAAGTTGGATGTGCAACAGGTATGTCTAGAATCATACATAAAAATGAATCTGTATTGTTGTAACATCATTTGTGTTGTTAAATTTTAGGCACAATGGTGAGTAAATATTTCTTACAAGTAAATCCTTAAAGTCAGTCCCACCAAAAAAGCTTCCTTTTGTTCCAAAATGTTCAAAAGTGTACAGTTAACTGTATTAATACTGTTGCTAAGAAGTTATATTATGCTGTCGTTTGCTTAAAAAGGTCAATGGTAGTTCACTGTCTGTTCTTTACTTGGTTGTCTACTTTTAGCATATATTGATTGGGACAACTTGATTTGGGTCAGGTAGTTCAAGGATGTTAACTAGGGTGAAGAAAAAAACCCGCCCATGAACCGATTTGGCATGGAAAATATTGACCTATGTTATATTATCCATTAACCAGTAAAACATATTTGAAGCGAATGTTATTCTTCTCTAGCAACATTTTTGAAGAAATAGTGTAAGAGTACTAAATGAATTTGTCTGGTTGGTCTAAATAGATGCAATATGAGTGGATGCAGTTTGGTAATGCAATTTTTCAATTTTTTTTGTGTGTGTGCTTTTTACTTTGTGTTTGTAAAAGACGAGCAGAAGTTGGGATTGAACTGGGGATCTTAGGTTGCCAAAATGTTTCTGTACCACTAGACCATGAGGTGGGACCCTGAAATTGGAAGCTTTTCAAATACTTAAAGATCCAGTTGTTTGGACTTAGGTTTTTTTCAAAACTTTCTCTTCACTGAGCCTTGTCAGGAAGAGGGGAGACCTCTCCACTGAACCTTGTCAGGGAGAGGGGTAGTAGCCAACTCGCTTACCCGCTTGGGAACCTTGTCAGAGAGAGGGGTAGTAGCCATCTCACTTTGGCCGCTTGGGAACCTTGTCAGGGGGAGGTGGCCGCGCAACTCCCTTTGGCCGCTTGGAACCTTGTCAGGGGGAGGGGGCCACGCAACTCGCATAGGCCACTTCGGATTGCCAGCGAACTCCTTTTACAGAATCCACTAACCCACCCAGGGATTGAACCGTGCTGATCAGTAGCATCACAGACGGAACAACCAATTACACCATTTTGGTTCCCAAGAAAATAAGCTTCGTTTCTTACCTTTATACTTCCGCTTGTCCCAAAGAACAGAAAATTAAAAGGCTCTGGTGGGGGCTTGAACTCATGAGAGTGTGTTTGTCCAAATCTCTCAGTCCAGAGCACTAACCACTGTGCCACAGTAACTGTTAAGAAATAATGCTCGTTTCTAATATATCAACCTCAGAATGGAAGGAGGAAAAGAGCAGAAAATTAAAATGCATGTCTCTGGCATGGGCTCGAACTCATGACAAAGTGTTTGCCCAACTCTCTCAGTCCAGAGCACTAACCACTGTGCCACAGTAACTGTTAAGAAATAATGCTCGTTTCTAATATATCAACCTCAGAATGGAAGGAGGAAAAGAGCAGAAAATTAAAATGCATGTCTCTGGCATGGGCTCGAACTCATGACAAAGTGTTTGCCCAACTCTCTCAGTCCAGAGCACTAACCACTGTGCCACAGTAACTGTTAAGAAATAATGCTCGTTTCTAATATATCAACCTCAGAATGGAAGGAGGAAAAGAGCAGAAAATTAAAATGCATGCCTCTGGCATGGGCTCGAACTCATGACAAAGTGTTTGCTCAACTCTCTCAGTCCAGAGCACTAACCACTGTGCCATAGTAACTGTTAAGAAATAATGCTCGTTTCTAATATATCAACCTCAGAATGGAAGGAGGAAAAGAGCAGAAAATTAAAATGCATGTCTCTGGCATGGGCTCGAACTCATGACAAAGTGTTTGCCCAACTCTCTCAGTCCAGAGCACTAACCACTGTGCCACAGTAACTGTTAAGAAATAATGCTCGTTTCTAATATATCAACCTCAGAATGGAAGAAGGAAAAGAGCAGAAAATTAAAATGCATGCCTCTGGCATGGGCTCGAACTCATGACAAAGTGTTTGCCCAACTCTCTCAGTCCAGAGCACTAACCACTGTGCCATAGTAACTGTTAAGAAAATATGCTCGTTTCTAATATTTCAACCTCAGAATGGATGGAGGAAATTGCAAAGGTAATCATTTCATAACAATTTAGCAAATATAATTTACGATCGGTTCAGAGGCTAAAAGTGAAAATAATCGGTTTTTCAGATTTCCGGGGAAATGGAAACTTGGTCAAAGCTGTCACTGGGCGTTTTATCAAACCCTTGTAAAACTTTGAAATCACTTATCACTGGCAAGATGCGTCGAGCGCCCTCTTTAAAAACTTCTTTCGCTCAGTTTGCAACTTCAGAAGAACAATAGAAAACCGAAAAACTTTTACGACGAACAAAGGTTATCAAACCTTTTGTTGTCCCTAAAAGTTTTTCGGTCAAATCGTCACTTCGTTATTCATAAATGTTTTCCGGTTTTGTGTTGTTCCTTGGAAGTTGCATGCTAAGCGATAGAAGTGTTCAATGTTTTAATCGTAAGTTTTTCTTCAAAATGGAACGGAGGGTGATGTTCAAGGAGTGAATGGAAGGAGGAAAAGAGCAGAAAAATTAAAATGATATCTTTGGTGGAGATTGGAATGAGGAAAGGCAGAATATTAAGATTTTCACCTTCTGGAGTTTGAACCTTAGACAAGGTGTTTACTATTACAGTTAAACAGCACTTAAAGGGTGTGAAGACTCGCGCAAAAAGAAACGTCTAATGCCGGTAATCTGACCTAGTTTCGAATGAGGTGTAACAGAAGTGTTACACACCACCATCGATCCCAGAAAATTCACACACAGCTTGCTACCGTCGGTAATAAGACACTAGTGTACCTCAGTACAAAGAGCTGCGGTCAATACCCACAGCACAGTGCACTAACGATACAGCAACGGGCATCTCAGGTCCAGCTAAATATACGTATCTTTAGCTGGACCTGAGACAGTACTGTCTGCATTTTGTAGCGACAAGAGAAAAACTTCACTTGCAAGCAACGGAAAGTTAACTTTTTCAGTGCGCGGCACACGGTTTGGGGCGAGTATACAATGCCTTTAAGTTTTTTTGGTATTCTGACTGGTATTCTTCACGTTGCTGTGTTAACGAACCCTATTCTTGCCAACCGTCGCTGGCCTAGACAACATAAAATTGCTCACATGCCTACCCAGGTTTGTTCAAGTTGTCCCATAATCATAAACGTGACGAAAGTCGAACGTTACTTTTAAGGCCTAGCTATGCTGAAACTGGTGGAAGAGACTACACAAATTGAGATCAACAGCCGATCAAGACAACAGCTCGTGAATTCACTGCCAAACTAAGACCGTTTTACACAATTATTTCGCACTGGTCATAGTAAAAAATCAAACTAGACGAACTGTTAAGTTTCATAAACGCTGCCTGGTCACATCGAAACTACATCCAACCTGAAATAAATACGACGGAAAACGTCCAATAGAACCGCTGTACTACAAAGAGTACGTACACTTTTTGCACGCAAAGTAAGCCTTCGACAAGCACGTAAAATAAATGCAATTTGTTTTCGAATTTTCAGTTTTAGATCCTACGGATGCCCATAAGCTCATTTCCAATTGCCAATAGCCTCTTATTCGTATGAGGCGTAACGCGTAACGTTATCTGATAGGCTGGTCGGTGGGAGATACGGTAGCTTATAAAAGAAAGTTTCCACAATTTGGCGTCTGGTGACTCCAAATGACCTTGGACCTCAATAAAATCTTGCACTGAACGTGTCCCAACTACAAACTAAATATGATATTAGTCCAACCTTCCCTTCTTGAGTTATCGTGTTTACAAAGTTTTCACAATTTGACCTCTGCTGACCCCTAATGGACTTGGACCTCCACCAAAAACAATAGGGATCTTGAACTCAATGTGGTACCCTTTTACACGAAATACGAGATTGATCCAAGCTGTCCTTCTTGTGATATCGTCTTTACAAGGTTTACACAATTTGACCCCTGGTGACCCCAAATGACTTTTGACCTCTACAAAAACTATAGGCTTTTGCTCCTAAAATGTGGTCTATCCACTCACGAAATATGAGATTGATCCAAGCTTACCTCCTTGAGATATCGGGTTTACAAAGTTTTCACTATTTGGCCCCTGGTGGCTCTAAATGACCTCCCCACAAAACAATAGGGTTCTTCTACTCAATGTGGTACTCATATACACCAAATATTAGATTGGTCCAAGCTTCCCTTCTTGAGATATCGTGTTTACAAGCACGGCGTCACACACACACACAGAACACTCTCTGCCTGCATGAATGCATAGGTTACAATTATCATCGAAACCAAAAATGCATTGAAGTTTCGATTACTTCATTGCAATAGACTTCTGCTTATTCACCAGAAACACCTATTATAATATAAATGTCCTGATTTCTACCATGAGATACAGTATCATGTTTAAATGTTTTCCAGAGTTTGACATCTGGTGATCTCAGATGACCTTAACCTCCACATTAAACTTTTTCTCAATATGATTCATGCACGTGTATAACAAGATTTCCACACTTTGACCCCTGGTGACCCCAAATGATCTTTGACCTCCAACAAAAACAATATGCTTCTTAGTAATCAATGTGGTACTTCTACACACTAAATATGAAATTGGTCTGACCTTCCCTTCTTGAGATATCGTGTTTACAAGCTGGGCATCACAAACGCACTCACACACACAATCGATTATCATCGAAACCAAAAATGCAAAACAACACTTCACCAAAGTATCTGCTCATATATCTTACAGGTTAGTTTCAAATGTTGCTTGTGACATTTGAAAATAACCTCAAACCCCCACCCCCCCCCACCACAAATTCTAAATATACAAACATAGTTGTGACATACAGATAATATGGGCTCCCAAACATGCTTGAAACTCATGAAAATTGGGGCAGTAGTGTCCACTTTAAATGCTGTTCAGGGTGAGGCAGGAAGTTGTTGCCTCTCTCCACCCCTTTCTCCAAATTGAGCCCCCTCTCAATCCCTAGTCACAAAGTACTTTCGGGTATTTAGCCTCAAATTCTAGATATCAATCTAGAAACAGACATTTTATGGAAAACATTGGATTAGTGATTCCTTACATATCCCCTGATTGATATTGTTTGACACCTGGTGACATTAAAATGAACTCTGACCTACATCAAATTGAGTACAAACTATACACAAGGCTTTCATACCATGAATATATAAGCTCCTTACTTGTTCTGGTCCTCAAGATAAAGCACTTTGGATATATTCACATTTTGCCCTCTGATTTATCTCAAATGACCTTTGACCTCCACCCGTTGGGTTCACTGAACTAATTACATCTGCTCACCCAACGGCAAGCTACAAACCAAGTTTGAACTTCATGCAACACTGAGATTTTATTTTCAGACTTTGACCTCAAATGACCTTTGACCAATACCAACAACAATCCCATACCAGTTCTATCTAAGGGGAACCTACATACTGAACATGAAGTGTACCCCAATTTACGAGGAAGTGTCACATACACACGCACGCCATCACCTTCGGCAAGGAATCAAAAAGATGAGATAACAAGTGTTTTTTTTTTAGTTTGTCTTTTATTTTGATATTTATTGTCATGTATAATTTGCTCTGTTTTACATCAAAGATGACATCTGGGCATTAGACGATTAGACTTCAATTTGAAATTTGTCTGAGATTCTGCTCTCGCAGTTAGATCAATTTTTTTAATTCTTGGATGTTAATCAGAACATGTGGTGATTACAGAAGACATAGCTATAAAGAAAACAAAATATATGGTTACGTCTACTGGCTATTCCTGCTGCAGTTCTCTTTAAAATCCTATTAAGAAAGGATTTTGAGAGGAAGACTACTCAGAAAAAAATAATATTTTGACAATTTCAAACATTGAACTTCAAATTGTTTAAAAAAAAATCATAATAATCTGGAGATAATTTAGTTAGCAGATCCATTGTCTTAACAACCGTCTTTTTTTTTTTTTGGCATTGTGTTTGAAAACCTTACTGATAACCCTGTTTTATTTTTCAATCAATTTGATAGATCATTTCTCCTGTATAATTATTGAAAATCGTTGACTTGAATGATACATAGCATCTAGCTTAGCAAAGCTCAACCATACGATCAAATCCTGGCAAATAAAATTCCATTACTGTAAAATCTGCTTTTAGCTATAAATCATGTTTTCCATGGACAATTTATATTCTTTGTTAAGACAAATTTCAACATGTACTACAAAACTGTTTTCATTTTTAACTTCCTAAACCACACAACACCCTCCCCCCCCACCCCCCACACTGATTAGATAAATCGCCACTTTCTGACTGTAGAAGACGTCAAAATATCTCACGACAAAACTTGAAAATGAAATTTGAAAATATCAGCCGTCCTCGACATCAGATCTCTTGCGATTGCCACGAAATGGGAAAGACTTATCTCTGTCCTACCAGGAACATTATCTCCTTTTTGGGGTCACTTTTACCACCAGAAATTTTCTGAGGCCATCACCCTGTTTGATTAAGATTATTGGACTAATACAAAAACAGTGACATCACTAAAAAAAGTTACAGAAAGAGGAGAAGCTGACCAGAGAAATCGAGCACCAACAAATACACAACTGTTTGCAAGTATAGAGTTGAGGGTGCACAAAACTACACGGCAAAGACGACATGGGTGTGCCACTAAAAGATACAAGAGCAATTAACGAATATCCAATCATGAGAAATCAATAGATCTGGGGTGTACTGCACAGCTTAGATGTCCTTCTTGGCCATGTAGAGGATAAGATCGATCACACGGTGGCTGTAGCCGTACTCGTTGTCGTACCTGTTCAGGAAAACCGACGAAAGATTTATGTGAAATAAACGGCAGTGAAAGTGAAAAATACACAGGTATCCATCAAATTAATTTATTCATGATAACCCGGACGAAACTTTCAGCTTCACAAAATGAACGATCACTTTCAGCTGAAGAGGGTGCGCTGGCAGCAGAAGAGGGTCTACTTTAATCTTGGGAAGGGGGGTACACATTTATCTGAGGAGGATCTCTCAATGGCTGAGAGAGGATACAATTTTACCTGATGAAGATACACTGTCAGCTGAAGAGGGTGCACTTCAGCAGAAGAGGGTCTACTTTAATCTTGGGGGGGAGGGGTACACATTTATATGAGGAGGATCTCTTACTGGCTGAGAGAGGATACAATTTTAACCTGATGAGGATACATTCAGCTGAAGAGGGTGCACTTCAGCAGAAGAGGGTCTACTTTAATCTTGGGAGGGGTACACATTTATCTGAGGAGGATCTCTTACTGGCTGAGGAAGGTACAATTTTTATCTGAGAAGTATCTCCTTTTTATTTGAAGCAGGGTGCACTTTTATCTCTGAAGGGAACACTTTTATCTGAGGAAAGGTGCACTTACCATGACACAAGTTTGACAAAGTTTTCGTTCAGAGCAATTCCGGCCTTGGCATCAAAGATGCTGGAGCGTGTGTCACCTCGGAAATCTTGAGAAACAACCTAAGACAAAACAAAGGTAGATTGTAGGTCATCTCTAGCAGAGGGATTCTGATTGGGGAGGGGGTGGAGGGGGGTATTCATCAATGAAATCATCAAATTGACCTTAAAGGAGCATTCCAGAGATTCAGTACATTTTTAAAAATGAATATTCATATTGAAAACCAAAGAAGCTATAGAAACATAGCTAGCGGTCAACATTTGTTACGCAAGGGGGGATGGGGGGGGTGGGGAGGACTATAATTCTCTACTTACCTGATCCTCTGTGTATCCCAGAATACTTTGCAAAGAAGTACTGCTGGCTGCTTTTTTGATGACGGCTTTAATATCGTCGTAGGAAGCCTTCTTCTTCAGACGGACAGTCAGATCTACCACTGACACATCTGGGACAGGTACACGGAATGCCATGCCAGTAAGCTTGCTGTGAATGATTGGAGGCAGTAGATATAACAGTGATTAACAAAGATATAAGACATGATAAGTAAATTGGCAACAACAATAAAAAACCTGTGAGTGATTGGAGGCAGTATATATAACAGTGGTTAACATAATATAAGAAATGATAAGTAAATTGGCAACAACAAAAAAAAACCTGTGAATGATTGGAGGCAGTATATATGACAGTGGTTAACAAGATATAAGAAATGATAGTGTAAATTGGCAACAAAACCAAAAAACTGTGAATGATTGGAGGCGGTATATCATGGTTAACAAGTTATAAGAAATGATAAGTAAATTGGCAACAGCAAAAAAAAACCCATAAACCTGTGAATGATTGGAGGCAGTATATATAACAGTGGTTAACAAGTTATAAGAAATAAGTAAATTGGCAAAAAAAAACAGCTATGGGGTATTCCTGGGAGAAATAGGTATCTATAAGAAAGACTATTACAAGATTACTTTCTAATCTCCTCCTCCCCCAACCATCACCACGACACCCTCTCCATCTCCTCTTGGTAGATAAACCCATCTATTCTACCTCCATCTGCTGTGACCAGAAATGATCCACATTCAACTCATTTTAAGGGATATCCTAGGGGTAGACAATTAGAAACTAATATTGAAAGAGCAAAATTTTTCGATGTAAATTGAAAACCTCATCTCAGTATCTTGGCCCTTACTACAAGAAATGGTTCATTGAAAATGTTATCTAAATTTGACTGATGGCTTAATCTTCCCTTGCACCAAAAAGTGGATTATAGTTGATGAGAAGTTTTTAGTTCAGTGATATAATCTTCTTTGATGATTTTATCCTTGGAGTAAGTATGTGCAGGGATGTGCCCAGGATTTCCTGAGTGCCGGGTATACTGATCGCCGTCCTGGGGGAAGAGTCTAAGTGGGAGGGGTGTCCCCCTCCCCTTTGAGAATTTTTGAAGGTGCTTAGATGCCAAATGCTGGCACTTGTGTAGCTTTTTAAGCACATATGCAAGTACTAGTTTTGCTAACAATTTACAATTTTTTTTTTTTTTAGTGAAATATATTACGTACCTGGTAAAAGTTATTAGTTTGTTTCAAAGAGATTTTACAAGGGACCGATTGAGAGCCATAAGTAATGTTTCTCGTATGCGTAACTGATGCATTATTAGTCTGTATGATTTTGGCATAGGCTAGGCCCAATTTATGTTGAATATATTGTTAGGAATGTCAGGATTTTAGATGAAAGTAGTGCTGGGCGGGACTCACGATTTTTAAGACAGTGCAAGGCGGTAATTTTTAGTGCTGGGCGGGGCCGCCCAGCGTGGGCACATCCCTGTATGTGATACATTTTGAATGTCTGCCTGTCAACATTCTCTGTACTGTAGTTAGAGCTTCATCAAAATGAAACTCTTTTGTGGAAATTTTGTCTCTCTCTCTCTCTTGTGGAAAAACAATGATAGCAATATTATGATGATGCAAACCCAAAGACATTTTCAGTTCAACTGTCCTGATGACATCATCATTCAAGTCAAAGCTGAAAACCTACCTATTTAGACAGCATTACTGCAATATATAAACTGTGTATACAACTCTATTCATGTGCAGTACTCCAACACACTCAAACGTGCATGCTTTGAATTCTTCATACTCATCTATATTGTATTTTATTCTGCAGTTTTACTACATATCATGTGTCATATATTTTTTTACTGTTACATAGCGTTTTAGAGCACTTTTGTGGATTTACGCTTTATAAAATAAATGATTATTATGATTATTATTCACTCTGCAATTGCCAGATGCATTTTTCTTTTCTAAGAAACCTTTCAAAAATTTGTGATATAAACTTGCTGTGAGGATTTGGTTCTGACCAAAAGGTGCAGAAAAAGTTCCAGTAAGATTGCTACTTTTTATTCAGCATCGGCCCTCAAAGGAAAAGGATGTTTCCCATCCGCAGACACGATCAAGCCATCAAAAGAACTTGCTCAGTGAATTCTTGGTCGGAACGTTAATATCGCACAAATTCTGCCCGAGTGTATCATGGGAAGGATACCCAGGCAGTACATTGTGCTGACACCAGAGAGTTAAGTCAGGGATTAATTGACTAAATTCTAAACAAGATATCAATTCACCCAATTTACCCGAAACCCTTGCAAAGAAAATTAATGACACAGATGTCACTAATCAGGCTCAATACTTGTAAATAAATTTGTAGAAGTTATGGGTTAACATGCTCCCAGGTTGCTAGTTGCTTCTTTGACAATTAACCCTCTCTCTCTCAGATGAGACACTGACCCGCTTCGGTACCTCCCCCTCCCCCTTTTGTCCTACCCGCTTCTGTACCTCCCCCCCCTTTTGTCCTACCCTTTCTTCTTTCAACCTAACTAACAATGATTTCCATCTCTTCAACAGACTTACACATCGTCTCCTTTGTGAGCAACAAGGGACGAGACTCTTCGATTCTCCCGACAATCTACAAAATTGAATCTTACCCGTTCAAGTCTGGGATAACCTTTCCGACAGCCTTCGCAGCACCAGTCGATGCAGGGATGATGTTCTGGGCTGCTCCACGGCCATCACGCCACTTCTGTTTGTGCACAACAATAACAATCATGAAAACCAATAGTTAATAAGTTTTAGTTAAATTCAGTGTAAAGAATTAATGAAGCCCTTTTTACATTGAAACTGGCATGATTTTTGTTTCAAGTTATCCAGTACTAAATATCTGAGACTGCGGTTTACTAACTTGAAGATTGCCACAGTTCATTGCAACTAATTAACAGACAAATAAAAATGAAAAAAGTCTAAAACTTTACAATGTTACATTTTTTGCTTACCTTTTTCTTAAAAATATGAAAAAAAGGGTCTAGAAGACAACCTTTGGAATAACTAATCAATTACTGCTAATTAACGAGTGTCAATAGCTGTCATGGCTAATGACTACACAAACAATGTACACACGGCCATCCACCTTTTGCCAGGACTGCCCTTTTTCTGTAACTATGTCTGATTCACGTACCAGGAAATATTTTAATGTTGTAACATTAATTCATAAATGCCTAAACTAACTTTCTGTATACTGGACCAGTCTCGAATGCGATTCAAGACTGGTCGAGTGTATAGAGAGGAGAATTGCTTCAGGATCAAAATGTTAGACAAACACTGGTTTGTTGCCGTGGCAATCATGAAGTCATAATTAAAAGAAATGAAGACATGGTGTAACGTTGCCATGAGTATATGCAAATATGTTAATGGGCAAAGCAATGTTCCAAATTGCAAAAGAATACTGTACAGTATATATAGCCTATACACCAATCACTGCATACGTGCTACAGTGATAACTGAGCTAAGCAACAGCGGGTTTGATTCAAGAACCATATCAACTTTGATGACGTCATCTGATGACGTCATTGAGAAGGTCGCCTCCGTCCGCTCAGCCTCCTCGATGACGTCATCATCCATCTCAAATCAAACGTAAGATCGGTTCCCCTCGTATTTATCCCCTAAGTAAGCAGTTTTCAAAGGCTCCGAACTTTGTTTCTTTGTGAAATTCTATGGTTCCTGTGTTAACAAACTGCTATACATCTTTCGCACAGGTACACCAATTTGAACACTTTGCATTGCAATTTGCTGTGCGATGCTGGATAAATGTTTCCCAACATTAAAGCTCCGGGACTATTTCCCGGCCACCAGACATTGCTCTCTTCATACCTACCTTTGCGCTCGGTCCATCGACGGTCTTTTGCGTTGCAGTGTATGCGTGGACAGTCGTCATCAGGCCCTCTTCAATGCCAAAATTATCGTTGATGACCTTAGCTAGCGGAGCCAGACAGTTGGTGGTGCAGGAAGCATTACTGACATTAAAAACCAACAACAGAAAAAAACCCATTAAATTGTTAGAATGAAAGAAAAAAAACATCTACATATGAAGTACCAGACAGACTTATGGACAACCGTTTCTGTATAAAAGCTGTACCATCTTTTTTAAATAATGTATTCAGCGCAGTAATTCTAAAACAAAGTTGTAACACACCTGTTTCCATGTTCCTGTATGCAAGTCATTTAATTGTGGTCGAGTCCATGTAACAATGACAAGAGTTGAATATTTATTTTACCCCTTCAGTAGAAATGGTACAGTCTTTACACCACAATAAGTTGGGTAAGGATCATTTGTTGATACATCCCAATTTGGGAGAAGAAAATTAAAATGGAAACTTTATAGAAAATCATTAGGACAAATTTGTCAGTGTGCACATAAACGACATCACACCCTGTTTGCTTCTTCAAGTTCATTTTTTGGCACAAAACATGTCAACTTCAGAACGTGTCGTCTCCGCCAACAATAAATAGGAACTGAAATGTAAAATTCACGAAGGGATGCTTAGCATAGATCCCGCTGCCATCGGTCAAAAATAAACAATTTCACGCAGACCATCCGTTCAAAAAGGACGAGCCCACGTGTGGTCCGATGGACCGACTGGCCGACGAAAGTAAAACGGATCGGCCCTGCCCGTAATCGTTTCTCTTCAACGATTAATTAAGGAGACGTAATTTTGACAGGTACCTGACGATGTTCATTTTGGAAGGGTCGTACGTGTCCTCGTTCACACCCATCACGAACATGGGAACGTCGGCGGATGGGGCCGAGATGATGACCTTCTTGGCTCCTCCCTGGAAGTGAGCTTCTGCCTTCTCCATGCTGGTGAAGACACCCGTGGATTCCACAATGTATTCTGCTTTATGATCGGACCATTTGATGTTAGCTGGTTTCATTCTGTGAAGGTTAGAGTACATAGCAGAGTTACTACTTTGGTGGTTTCACTGTAAATATACCCCTTTCAAAAACCTTTCAAAAAATTTGTGATATAAACTTGGCGTGAGGATTTGGTTCTGAACAAAATGTGCAGAAAAGTTCCAGTAAGTTTTCTACTTTTTCTTCAGCATCGGCCCTCAAAGGAAAAGGATGTTTCCCATCCGCAGACACGATCAAGCCATCGAAAGAACTTGCTCAGTGAAATTCTTCGTTGGGAACATTTCTATTGCACAAATTCTGCCCAAATGTATCATGGGAAGGATACCCAGGCAGTACATTGTGCTGACATCAGAGAGTTTAGTCAGGAATTGACTAAATTTTAAACAAACTAAACTTATCGACTAAATTTGACAAAATTTAAAATTGAATATATTGACTAAATTTAAAACAAACTAAATTTATTGACTAAATTTAAAACATACCCCCATATTGTACAATAATTTTACAGCACATATGTGACGGTCCTATAACCCAGTACGTAATCCATTTTCGGAGAGAAATAACTGTAAACAAACTGCTTATCCTACTGCAAAAAATGTCTTCAAAGAGTGAAATTTGAGAAAATCCTCAGAGGGTGGACTATGTAAACATAAATTAAAATCTTTGTTACTTCTACCTTTTCATAAGAAAATTTTGGCTCTTCAAATCAGCCAGTTGGAACAGTTTTGCAAAGCTAACACCACTCTGTACTGTCCTCCCATATCATGCTCACAAGCACTCGTACTGACAGTATGAACAGTTTCTAACCTTATCTGATTCTAATAATGGTAATACCACTCAATACTGTCCTGTCATATCATGCTTCAAAGCACTTGTTCTGACAGTATGAACAGTTCCTACCCTTTATCTGACAGAAACAATGATATTCATACTACTCATACTGACAGTACTAGTGCTCCGCAGCAGGACATGACATAGAAAATATTGTCCCAACTGGGTGCATAAAATCCATACATGTACCACATGCCATCGTACAACTTGGCAAACATTGGAAGGGGAGTTGGGTATAGGACGGGGAGGGGGGGGGGGAGTTGAAGAAACAGGTCAGATGGCAAAACAAGGAAGGGAATGCAGCTAGAAGAGATTGGTGGATGCCGTACTTACTCAGAGAATACATGGATTTTATGTCCATTGACAGTAAGAATTCCATCTCCACTGGTGACGTCACCTTTAAAGGTGCCGTGTGTTGAGTCATACTTGAACATGTAGGCCTGTTAGGATAAAACCAGTACAACATAGATTTACAGTTCATTTCATATAGATATACAATATGTAATCTGACAATATACTTTATAGAATATTCAAACCTTGAATATTCAAAACTTACAGTGGATCAACCAGCAAATTTTTATTTTTACTGTAATGCAGTCATATCCTCTTCCTTTCCCGAGATTGGCATGCGGGTTAATTACGTTCATTGATTTACATATTACTGTATCTGCAGTACCATTCCAAGGTAACCTCACATTTGAGCTATGTGGAATGAACCGATCGCAGTTATAGCGCTCGGTTTCCTTTAGTCTAGGATTGCAATTATCGCGGCCATTTACAACATTTCCTGTTTAACTGAGAGCGCGTTCCTTGCAATGAATGCAGTTCGAGTCTTTTCATCTCCGCATACGCAGGTGAGAAGTCCATTGTTTGGTCTGCGCAAGCAATAGCTGTACTCCTAGTTAATGCTTTTCATCTAGTCACAGAAGAAATTAGATCAGAGTGAAACATTTGACAAACTCGGACAGTAAAGTTCAAAAGTTGAAACTGACAGTCCTAAGCGAGAAATGATAACATGTACGTCTTACAAAACGATAGGGAAAACAAATGGCTTCTGTCTTTAGATAGTCCAAAATCAGGTTCCAGAATGTTTCCGACAAGCTTGTAGTTTCTGTCAATGGAACAGGGTAGCCAATCAGATACTGTGATTGAAGCTGACAGCTAGCATACTGTACATTGTCTCTTGTCATTGCTTAAGATAAGACAGTAGGGCCTAACCCCCCCCCCCCACCCCCCAATAGGAATGAGAAAGAAACTCACAGCTGACTAATACAACAATCACCAATTATGCTTTGAAGCATTATCAGTTAAGTATGCTACTGTAGTCCAGTTACAATACATAAAATCATGGCTGTTCATTAATTACACTCTTCATCTTTCTATACGTACAGTATGTCTTAGAATGGTACATCCTGTACTCTTGTTAAGAAATACACCACAACCTGATGCACTGCTTCATGAATACTGCCGTAAGTACTACTACAGTATCTGAACAAAAATGCACTTGACACAACTTGACATGAGTACCACTGACTGTACCACATCCTGTTTCACAATTCAAACTCCATGTTTGCACATCTGAAGAGCTTTCAAGTGCGGCCAGTAAAAACTTTTTCGCCCAGCCTATTTTTTTTTAATGAAAATTGCCAGTCTGGTGGGCTGCATTGCATACCTAAAATACCCTCACCTAGACCTGTCCACTTACAATAATGATTATATGTACATAGAATAAATCAGTACACTAATACTATGTCAATGTACAAACACAGTTACAAAGTTAAATGTACAGTATATTACTACTCTATCACAAAAGGAGCTGCAGTTGGCTTCCTTGAAGTTGTATAAAAAAATTAAGCCTACCGATAAAATGAGTAAAAACCAACCTGCGAACCAAGTTTTCCTCAGTGAAATTAGGGACAGGCCTACGATGGTAACATCTACAGTAAGACGTTTTTTATGAAGTACAGTAGTACAACAGGGTATTTTAACTTGACTTGCAGTTAACAAAAGTCCCACATTATCTGATACAAAAAGGTCTACCGTCTGTTGTTGGCAGGCAGATTTGCATGATGGGAAGTTTTTTGTAGAATAACCAGTATAAGCTGTGGTTTTCTACTTTGTAATCAATTTCTTGAATTTATAAAAAAAAAATTTAACCGACTACTATGCCACCACCATGGACTTTTGAGATAAAAGAGTAGAGTTGAGTCCACATAGGACACTGTAGGCTGGAGGGCTGCATGATGCAGCAAAAACAATCAATCTTTTAGGAATTTATTATTAGAAGCAAGAGCCTACGGTAGGGACACTAAACACAACAAGGAGGAATAATTGAAAGAACAAAGGTTAATGTTATCAAAGGTCTACAAATTGATCAGTTCGGACAATTTGATGGTAGGTTTAGGTTACTGTCCCTGGCAGTTCCAAGAACAGTTAGCTTCAGCTACACATAACAGGAAGTCAGAATGCGTGTTTCTATTAACATAGTCATCGCATTACCTTCCTATCTAAATGGAACTGACATTTTATTACATTCTCATCTAGAAAGGTTACCGAGACAATAGCACAATGTCAAGTTTTTAAAGACCAACACATACATTTCACATTCCTTCACCAGAGAATAAATTATCCTGTATGGCATGATCGCATAGTGCTGCATGCAATGTGGGCAAAATTGCTGTATAAATTTATGCAAAGATTTATTTTTTTGTACATGTATGGGTACCACAGTATTGTGTACGGGAATGTTTCAAAGCCTTCAAAGACTGCTTTAATTGAAGAAAGTTGAGCACTAATAAATTATTCCATATATTCACTTGAAATTTTCCATTACAATCCAATTTATCATAACTTTATACTGCACTACTGTTACAGAGAGAATCTCCTACAATAAAAATGACAAAACTGTATCTACTCTGCAGACTGCTTAAATTGAAGAAAGTTGAGCACTAATAAACTATTATCTGAATTCACTTGAAATTTTCCATTACAATCCACTTTATCATAACTTTATACTGCACTACTGTTACAGAGAGAGTCTCCTACAATAAAAATGACAAAACTGTATCTACTCTGCAGACTGGATCAACTTATTAAAGAACATCGATCGTCGAAGTTAAACAGACAGAAAATATTGATACTGCGCAATTTCTGCCTACGAATGTCAATGAGGGATAGGCCTTCAGTACCTACAGTAGGCAATAGATTGTGTTTTGAAGAACTGTGTGTTTGTCAGCATATAGCTGGCAAACCAAAAAGGCATTTTTTTCTTTTCTTTTCTTTCCTTTCATTACACTAGAATCTCTTCAGATCCAATAATCACTCCCAATCTTTATCCCCCAGTCACCTCACAGATCAAGAACAAAGAAAGGAAAAAGTACAAAGAAAACAAATTGTAGGCTTCTGCAAGCTCTCCCCTCCAATTACTTTTATACCCCCATGGTGGTCTCTTTGATCGATCATCCATTAAAAGTCAAAACTACAGACTATCTCCAGAATTATAATATTTCCAAGTTAGTAGAGTGTTCAATACCACCGGGTCTGTTAGGAGTGGAACGTCAGGTTCACACACTTAGGTATACTTTGAACATAGATCTTTTTTTTTCAGAACATTCATCAGTAGTTCATTCATTAACAGCACTCGCATCTTCCCCCCTTGTTGATAGTTGAAAACTTTTCATTGTGAACTTTTTAACTTGAAGGGGCTGCCCTATTCTAATATCATGAAATATTGGGGAACCCCCAATTTCTGTTTGTGTACGGATTACGGGTTTTATCCACGTCCGAACATGTTAATCTAATATCGTACGTCGAGTATGAATGAAGGATGGTGTGGGGTGTTTTTTTCCCCAAGGTTTGTGCTTTTCATTTTGAAAGTGTATGTTTAAAACAAAGGCCCTAATTATAATGTGTTATTTTGGATGTTTTTTTTTACTTTTTTATTTTGTATGTGTAAGAGTATGTACATGACCTACAGTAGGCTATGCCATTGAATGTATAACATTGACAGTCTCGTAACTAAGTGCTTTGAACCATAGATGAATGTTGAGGAAAATCCCGGTAGTAGTTACGATACCAAGATTCATGTTGCAACACTACTGGTTGTGGGAAATCTGCACTACCGCACAACGCTAATTCCCAGGATTATTTACAGAATCTAAACGTCAAACATCCCGCTCACTCATCTAGGATTTGATCGGGCAATATTTGAACAAGAGGTTACGAGGGCAGCTTGCAGTAAACTCTGAATCTTCTTACAACCCAGAATCCAATCTCGACCAAACAGACATAAATCACATAATACACATCCAGATTATCCTGACGACGAACCAGACATACAGACCCAATGCCTTAGGGTCACTTAATAATCTCCTATTGACAAGATGGAAATTAACTCTAAATAATCGCATAGCTGGACTTTTGCCTTAAAAACACAAATTTGTGATACCAACAGTCCTGATACCTAATCCTAATTTAGCTATGGTAAAATTGATTTAAAGAATATTTACCTAAAAGAAAAGTTTATGTATAAAACTAATTGTAAGCAACATGCTTTTGATATCAGATGGCATAACTGGAAATCTTTATTTGAAGTTTAATGATTTATTTGTTGTTGTTCATAATATTGACTAATGATCATAATGTATATATGTTATTATGAATTGTACATTGTTTGGACTCTTGATGGAATAAAAAAAATAAATAAATAAAAACAGTCCTGATACCACACACCATATGCCCCACCCCCCCTCCTCTTGGAGTACAGTGTGCTGTGGCGCTTCTGTGATACTGTTTCTTGAGAGCAGTCTATGGTACACTATCACAGGTCACTATACAATGAGACAAGCGACATCTCACAACATTCTCATAAAAAAACATGCTGTACTGTACTTTGAGCAACACTACAGTCACCGAATATAAACAACACATTTCGCACTTCGGAAGAGGGCGATGCCTCGGGACGCAACCAAGAACGCTGCTACTGCCATATGCAACAAAAGATTTACTGTGACTAAATGACAAGCTCTCAAGCCTCATATCATTATATGATCTATAGTCCTCACTGTACCGTACCTATCAGTCTCATAGCAATGAGTCTGAATGAACATATGGAACTTTGAAATCCAATCCAATCCTCTGGGACAAGTTTCATGGGAATACGCAGTCGAGCTATGATATTAAGGTCTGTGTCGGTTCTCCCGGTCATAATGCTCTCTCGATGAAGCTATCAACCTGAAGCGTGAGCATGTGCTGAAAATTTTTAATTAACTGAGCAAGATTAACAGCTAATGTCATCTAAAGCACAAAGAATTCAGGGGAAGTACAACTCCCAAAGTCTGTAGAGCACTAACAAAATGTCGTCGGCTAAAAACACTGCACTCCGAGTGCATAATTTCAGTGTCCTCAAATCCCATAAATGATCGCAGTAATTACGATCCCCAAATCCATTCCATTAATCACTGTTACAGACTCTTCTCTGTATTGCTTTATTTAAGACAGTTCTGACAATAACCTCGAAAGACAGATGGCACTTATGTGGTCGCCGCCTTCCAGCCTGCATTGTTAAAGTTGCCATTGCTAAGTAAATTTCTAATTTTACAACTCGTGTAAATTAAATGTGTATCATACTGAGCTACTACTGTGCAAGCTTAAGAAGACAATTGGGTTTGTATCTCCTTCTAAAATGAACCATACTAGACGAGTAAGATCATTTGGAGGATGGATTAATTGATGTCCTTGATATCAGTACAGAGTACGACTGGATCTAACATTAATAGCCGTTTTAGAGTTAGCTCACCATGTACTCTAAATCAATGAAAGGATCATTGATGGCTACCACCTCCACCGCAGCGGACTTCTCCAAAGCTGCCCGAAGAACCAGACGTCCGATACGCCCAAATCTACGAAGGAAGAAAACATGTCAACATACACGGATGAAAAATAGTCCCCCCTCCCCCCCAAAAAAAACAAACATAAGGTGTAAACGTTTTGATATCATACACTCGGCACACCATATCCAACATTTCAGGTGAAGTGCATTGTGGGTATTTCAAAATTCTCTTATCATACAAATTTAACTAAAGTTGTGTATGA
Source organism: Apostichopus japonicus (assembly GCF_037975245.1). Lineage (NCBI taxonomy): Eukaryota > Metazoa > Echinodermata > Holothuroidea > Aspidochirotida > Stichopodidae > Apostichopus > Apostichopus japonicus. The sequence continues at coordinate 15,165,263 of NC_092571.1, forward strand.
CTGTATAAAAAGGATGATCCGTATTATAAACTTATTGAAGATTAAATTTGAACAGCTACAAGAAATAGCACTACACCACCCCTTTAAGATTTGTCTGGGGTGCCTCACACTCCACAGGCCTGAATAGACAGCAGGATGTCAATGACCAATATGGAAGCATCATTAACAGCATACCAGAGATGTCTGGGTGTAGGAACTTGAGCAGCGGCAATCTGTAATGTGACCTTAATATCACACACTCTCGAGAATCCACACTCGCCTTGTTCATATCTTTACCGTACTCATTTAGTTACTAACGCATCGTTTTATTGATTTTCCTATTTGCTGTACATAGCTCCCAACACTGAGGTATACACACGATCAGGATCTTCATAACCGTATGGTAATGCTCAGAGGTACGGTACTAGAGGGTTGAGTGGTATATCTATTTAATATTGTACAATTCTAGACAGTACTGTAGGTATGTGAAATACAAGATACTTGTGTACAGTCTGTGTTTACACATAACATAATACTACATGTACAGTAGCATGTACACACCTCAATGGACAAGCTATCAGCAATTTAAAAAGTAAATAACAAACACAAATTTAATTGGCTTTAAAGCAAATATTTCAAAGTAAATGTTTAAACAGCTTTGGAACAGGGCAAGGAGTATTAAATATTCAATTCACTGTCAACTGCCAAGGTAATTTGTAACAAAAACTATGTAGGCAGCAAACCCTAATAACTATATGCTTTGAGGGCCTAAATAAGTCTACAACACAATCCACTGTATAGTTCTACATATAGTATAGTATATAAAGTATAGCATACTGTAGTACATATGTACTGTATAACACACATGTGCAATACATACCTTGTAGGAATGAAATTTACAATAAGAAATCACCTGACTTAAGTACAGTACTATGCTATAAACAATCCCAGTCTTCCTCTCTTTCTTTCACTCCTTTTTATTAATTTTTTTTGTAAATTTGGTTTAATTTCTTTACATTTATTTCATCTCCTTCCTTTCTATGTCTGTCATTGATTTTTTTTTGGGGGGGGGGGGCATGAGAGATTTTCCATAATTACAGTCACATATTAACTAAACACCAACCAATTACAAAGGCAAGTTGCTGTTTGTGCTCTTTATTTTGCTACCAAGCCTTTCAGAAACTGACCAATCGATACAAACATAATAATTTAATAATCAGCAGTTATAACACAGTCTCTAGGTAGGGGACTTTACAGCAAAGACCACCGACAATAATGCAGTGATACTCTCTGAACTTTCTGTACAACAGTATATATGGATTAATCATAAACTGTACCATCACAATTTGGACAGGAAGTTATCACCGTCCACACCTTCGCATCCTAATCGCGAAAGGAATTACAAGTGGGAGAGTCGAATAGCTTCCCACCAAGCCGGAATAGTTACTGCAGGAACCAGTTTGATCAGCTAAAATCTACTGTAAGGTATATATAAATTGTCCATCTTGATCCAAATAATTGTGTATCCAAACTGTTTCGATATATTGACCATGTGCACCATCATTTTCAGCTCAAAATCCCACTTAAAGGTAGTTGAATAAGCATCATTAATTAATAGAGTATGAAATTTACCAGAATATGTCTTTTACATGAAATTAATACCAATATGGAAAAACTTTCTGGGCTGCAAAATAATTTATTACTCTTGCTCCTTGACTTAAGAATCTTTCGTTTTGAAAATAATACTCTTTTTAAGAGTATTGTTGGGTAGCTATTTCAATGTTGCTGGCCCACAGGTGCACATATGCTGAAACAAAAACTGCAGGGTAAATCTAAGGCCAAAAGTCAACCTGATGGGAAAGAGCATCGAAGATTTGATCTGATATTAACAGAGTCGACATTTAGAGAGCGGTTGTAGACACTTTTGGCAGTAGAATGGGAGGGCGGGTCATTCACCGGAATTGGGAACGGTTGCTATGGATGTACAGTAGTAAAAAGGTTGCCAGTAAATTCAAGCAATGCTTACCCATTGATTCCAATCTTGACCATCTTGAGATTTCAGAGTCAGGTGTTGTGTGATGACAAAAAAAATTGTGTCTGTGAGAAATAAAATAGAAAGTTAAGTGTGACAATCCTCGATACCTCGGTGTAAAGTTCTTTTATGGAACGTCCCTCATTTTCGGACCGACTTAAATTCTTGGCAGAGAGCAAAGAAATAATCAGCTGGAATGGGATTCTAGCGCCGAGGTCACAATCTCATTCTAGCCATGAATTTTTTCTTTGCTCTTTTCCATTTTTTATAAAAAATCCCATCAGTTTTCCATTTTTCATGTACTTGGGTCATTCCGTGCTAAAATCACAGATGGCTGTTGCTCTCCAAAAATTCCCAAATTTTTTATATGATTGGAACACCATGAAATAAGCATATTCTGAAAATTTCAGTTGCATTGCTTCACAATTGGCAGATTTATCACACTTTGAAATTCTGCAATTTGTCGCCACCGTGGCATTTTCTTGACATTGGAGGTCTCATTTCTCAGCTATTAAACATCCTACTACCTTTCTATTACAGATGCTTATAGAGTCTATCTCATAGAACAGGAATGTAAAAAATTAGGCTACAAAAACATTGTCTTGTGGAGTTAGGTCAACTTAAAAGTGTCAAAATATTCAATTTTTGTATTTTTCACTCAAAAATGTGCTATTTTTAGTGATAAATTGCTCCTAAACCATTGCTTCAGGGTACTTGATTCTTTCAGAGGTTACCATATCTAGTAGTACATACAAAATAATGATTGCAATGCTTTCCTATAATATATTTGTAAATTGTGCAGCTCTAAAGTTGCTATTTCATGCTGCGATTCAGCATGAGGGAAGTTTTAAAAGATGTCCAACAACAACATACTCCAAAATTTGGTGATTTGATATGGAATGACTCACTTATAACTTAACTTCTTGTTGGAGTTTGAACAGAAGGCAAGTTTAAAAGTCATATAGCCACCATACAACTTAGCTTTCTGTGTAAACTTTGATTGTCTGCATCTACAGGGAATAAATCAGTGTTCACATTTTGTACGTAGCCATTTAGAAACTTATGTACTTTGTTTCAAATGAAATTACTGATGGTTCTGCAAGGGATGTGCCCAGGAGGATTTCCTGAGTGCCGGCATACTGATCGTCGTCCTGGGGGAGGGGTCTATGGGGGAGGGGGTGACTGTGTCCCCCTCCCCTTTGAGAAATATTTCGATTTTTGAAGGTGCTCAGATGCCAAACGCTGGCACTTGTGTAGCTTTCAAAGCACATACACAAGTACTAGATTTGCTAACAATTTACATTTTTAATTTTTTTTTAGTGAAATATATTACGTACCTGGTATAAGTTATTAGTTTGTTTCAATGAGATTTTACAGATTGAGAGCCGTAAGTAATGTTTCTCGCATGTGTAACTGATGCATTATTAGTCTGTATGATTTTGGCATAGGCTAGGCCCAATTTATGTTGTATATATTGTTTATATTGTAAGGAATGTCAGGATTTTAGATGAAAATAGTGCTGGGCGGGGATTCACGATTTTTAAGACAGTGCTGGGCGGTAACTCTAGTGCTGGGCGGGGTCGCCCAGTGCCGCCCAGCGTGGGCACATCCCTGGTTCCGTGACTACAATCCTGCTGCACAACTTTCCAATTGGTCGGTTAACATTGCTGCGTTTTCCATTGCAGCATTTACCGCCACGTGATACCAGTATATAATTAATTCCCGATCTCTACAGTACAAAATTAATTTTTATGTTATATAATTGTTATATGGAAAAAGAAGCATGCAAGCACCTGTAGACTAAAATGCACATCACAAGTACTGGGGTATTAATGTTCAGCTGATGTACTGTAAATATTGAATGTGGCATAGCGGCACACAGTACAAATAACTTACCTACTGTACAAAATCAACCTAGGTTGACTATGGTTTGGCGTGTACAGGACGTTCAGTATGAATGAGAGATACCAAATTGTTATAAGCTCCAGAAATTCCTTCAACTTAAAATCCCCACAAGTATGATAGTTATGAGTGGATTACACACTAGATCTAGCACTTGAGCAGTTAACAGTAGTTTATTTCATAGAGAAACTTTCTCAAAATGTTATGATTTGCAGCAAAATGTCTGATCATAATGAAACCAAACTCAGGATGGGCCCTGCATGAAAAGAACCTTTCCAAGTTTTTACAACATTGAAAAGAATGTTGTAACATTCACACACACTAACTTGGACTAATTTTATTTGTTGCCTGAATGCATCATGCAGGAGGCATAAGTTACATTTCTTAAATTGCATCTCCTAAATTCCAGCACAGAACTACAGTAGCAATTTAAAGGCATTGAAGACACGCCTCAAACCGCGTGCCGCCCTGTGAAAAAGTTAACTTTCCGTTGCTTGCAAGTGAAGTTTTTCTCTTGTCGTTACAAAACGCAGCTGTGGGTATTGACCGCAGCTGTATGTACTAACTGTACACTAGTGTCTAATTGCCGACGGTAGCAAGCTGTACAGCACATGTGTGTATTTTCTGGGATTGATGGTGGTGTCTAACACTTCTGTTACACCGCATTCGAAACTAGCCTAGGTCAGATTACGTTTCTTTTTGCGCGAGTCTTCACACCCTTTAAATCCCACAGGTAGCTATGCAAATTATCATTGTTTATACCGTTAAATTTTAGCACCTTAATGAAAAATATATATATTTTTGCTAGAGCACAATGCTAGAGATCAATCTGCAATAATTCAATATTATTGCTATGTTTACATTTTACAAGTATATACTTTGAAGTTTGAAGTGCAAGGTCTCAGTTAAGACAAGTATTGCAATGTGTTGCAACTATGCTAATGGAAGTTATTTACGGCATGTTTGTTAGAAAAGTTTGACTTACACATAGCATACTGTAAATTGTAGAGTTAACTTATTGTAAATAAAACAAAATCACTTAGCCTATATATAGCCTAGCCTAGGCCTACTGGGAGAAAAGAAATTATTATCTTCTTCCGAATTGCTTGCCATATGTATATGATGTAGGAGTATGTAGGCCGATTTCCCTTCATTATTAGCTAAAACTTTGACCAAAGACTGTTCAGTAACTATATATTCGTCTTTCGCGTAACTAATAGTAATACTAATTAATACCCCTATTGAAGGTCTACGTGACACACGTGTAAATAATGTGATATAGGCGTGATCTATTTACTGTTAGTTAACATATGACCTCGGGTTAATTTGGATTCGGCCTAACCAAAATTGCCATTGCCTATGCTATAGCCTAGGCCTATGCCATGTCAGAAATTCTTACCAGGATATCTACCAAATATTCATAACAACTAAGTATTCTTTTAAATGAGAAACAACAAACAAGAGAACATTAAATCAAAATAGTTAAAACTGTTGCCCCTAGTTTAGTTTTCCAATCTCTTTGTTGTTCAATTTTTAAAGTATAATTTCGGATGAATTGTTACTTACACGTTCAAACGTCAGTACAAACGAGCAAGAGAGAAGTGCCACATCCAGGATTGATACAAGGTGAGTGGGTAACGTTGGAATCTGCGTACGTGCGTTATGCATACTATGTCATGCACCTATAAAATGATTGGTCCAGGTTTTTCCCAGGCAAGCGCACACGCATGGGAAAGTTTTTAAAAGCTGCAATCCACAAGGGGGAACCAAACATACGAAGTATGTATATATAAGTGAAATGCTTCCATTATCATGCCATATGCCCCCTGAAATCAGTGAACACATTAGTAGAAGTACATTTTCAGCTTGTATAGAGTGAACTGATGAGCGCAAGCTCACACGTCCTCCGGGGGCGATGCACGTATTGCGGGGGGGGGGGGGGGCGACACAGCGGGTACGTCCCCTTCAGTTTCCCTACTGTTGTGAAAAGTTCCCCTTCTCAAAAATTAGAAGCATGGGCGTCACAAAGTTTCGATGACTGGATGCGCAGGATGGGGAGGGGCCACTGATCAATATTTAGCCTACCCGACAAATTTGTCGGGTAAATATTGAAATTTTGAAAATTTTTTGAAATATTGAAGTTTATTACATTGCCGGGAAAGTTGAGATTTTCAGATTAATCTGAAAATCTCAACTTTCCCGGCAATGTAATAAATTTCAATACCACAACATGTCATATAGACATCGACAAGTTCTTGCAGTTCAATTGCAATTGCAGTATACATAATAATTAGTCGAAGTTTGTTTCGAAGTCGAAATCAGTCGTCTAGATCCCTAACTCTACCCACCCCCACCTCCCTCACGTGAAAAAAAATGTGATAAAACGAAGGGGATATATTCAACATAAAACATATCTCCTAATCTTCCTCATGTCCCTACTTGCCCACGGTAACACCTACAAGTATAATTCCTATAGTCCCTCGCAGAGCCGTATATATATAGAGAGGCCTTCAACCACGCCCTCTACAGGCACCCCGATGTTTTATCGTAGTACAGCCAGTTGGGATAATTTCCTAATGCTAATACCTCTCTAAACTGTACTCCAATATCATTCTCTCAAAGCACTGTTATTGACAGTACAAACAGTTCCTAACCTTGATCTGATAGAAACGTATTCATATTAAACATTTTGCAGAAAATTGTTCAATTGCTCAGATGGAATGAAGTGAACAATTGAACATTTTGCAGAAGAATGTTGCATTGACGAGATATGATAAGTTGTCAGTTAAACATTTTGCAGAAAATTGTTCAATTTGCTCAGTTGGAATGAAGTGAACAATACAACATTTTCCAGAAAAATGTTCAATTGACGAGATACGAGAAGTTGTCAATTAAACATTTTGTAGAAAATTGTTAAATTGCTCAGTTAAAGCAAATGTACAATCCAACATTTTTCTGATTTTTGATAAGATATTATCTTATTATCTAAACAATTTACTGCAAAATGTCAGCTTATGGGGCGAAGTTTTTTTCTTATGTTGATGGCACTTTAAAGCTTCCGTACGTAATTAAGGTTACAATATGTAGTATAGTTATAGTAGCAGTCGTATTGAGAGAATTAGTGTCATGTAAATGCATGTAGTTGAGTGTCACTGCGTCGATGTATATATATGTGTACAGTATATTATACACAACAATACGGCGTGACATGCGAGATGTAGAGTTATCATGTTTGCCAATAACACGACATCTCGACAAAATATTGATTTTTGTTGTTGTCGAGATACAGACTTACGCTGAATTGAAAGCTCTGACAATTTGACAAATTTGACCGAGATGTCATATTAACGTAACTCGATATCTCGACAAAAATAAAAAAATTGCAAAATGATTCTAAAATGGTAACTTTACATCTCGCATGTCACCTTATAAACACCGTACAACAATGACAAATTTTGCTGAGAGTTTTTCCAGCCTTAATCTCTCAGTCATGTACAGTTGAATCTGTGAGGGTTATCAGTCGAAGTCAATTGAAGTTACTGTTATTTACATGTTATTACTGTCAATTGAAGACCGAGTTGATTTTGTTTGGGACGAAACGTAAACTTGGTCAGTATACTGACTTCTCAATTGTTTGTGATGGTCAACTGAGGCCAAACATTCTGTTGTTTACCTCGGTCTGGAGTTAAACCAATACATTGATGGCGAACAAATTGTTCTTGGCATTATTAGTAAAACAAATTCTCGGCTCAAATTCCTCTACAGGCAAGCTAATTATTTTAATCAAAATGTGAAAAAGACCATCTGCACAGCCCTTGTTCTTTGTCTGTTCGATTATTCCATCTCATCTTGGTATGCAGGGGCGTATCCAGGGGGGCGCAACAGGCGCGCGCCCCCCCTATTGGCCGTCACCAAAAAAAAAAAAAGTTTAGCAAAAAAAAAAAAAATTGATGACGACCTTTATGTGAGATGTCGGTGATCGCTCAACCCACCCCCCCCCCTCCCGTATGCTTTATTTTTTGTTTGCCAAAAAAAGGTTCTGGCGAAGTTCGGCGGCATAATAGTTTTAGAAACATAGATGGTAATTGTGTTTGTATTATCACTATAAACACTAAGTGACATGCCAGCCATACTAAATTGTGCATTTTGTGTCCATATTTACTGGAAATGTTGCTTATTATTAAGGTCGAAAAATGGATCACATATGGCTATGGGCGGCGATCCTGGGTGGAGGGGGGATATATCCCCCCATGAAAATGGGTGGAGGGGATGTAATGCACCATATCCCCCCCCCCCCCACCAAATGCCAGGGATAAGAATATTTTCATGCCTACATTTATGCATCTTCGTTAATGTACGGCTCTTTTTTAGCTTCATTTCTCGCCTACCATAAACGCAGTGCGATCTTTTCAAATAGAGCGTCTTTATAAAGCAAAAATAGTTGACTGTAGGCTTCATTGGCCCTATAACAACAAAATGTATTATTGCACCCACGGTATTGATATAGTACATATATGCACCCTCATAGTATTCATATAGGCCCTATAGTAGGCCTACACACGTACATGTTCCCTCGAACAGCTGAGAATCTCATGTAACCAGGGTAATGCTTAATACACGTTTCACCTGGATGCCCTAGCAATCGGTACCTAGGAATGTCACTATGTGTAATTGTGTATTGCATGTGTATAGGCCTATAATAGCCTGCATGAGGCCATTTTCTTCATCGAATAATATAAAAGAGCTCTCGAACATTCTAACGTTGCGCCTGAAACAAGATTGACAGGGGCAATTTTCCCAAAATAACACCCGAAATTAAAAAAAAAATATTTTGGATCCTGAATATGAGATATTTCGGACATGACATCCCTATTTTAAAGTTGGGTATATGCCGCTTGGAAACCTCGGGAAGTGCCGTTTCCGGCCATCTAGAGGGTTTGTTAATCCCAAAATTTTCTTGTACGCTTCGCGCCAACTCATGGTGGCGCTACGCTTAGATAGTCAACAAGGTCATATCCCCCCCCCCCCACTCGGAAGTACTGATCGCCGCCCATGCATATGACACCATTTTGCATTTCAGCCCTTCTTCGAAAGCAAAAATTGTACACCCCTCCCCTTAGACCCATCCCCCAGGAAGGCGATCATTCATGCCTGGCGCCCCCCTATTGGAAAATCCTGGATACGCCCCTGGTATGGAAGTATATCTAAGTACCACGCTCGCCAAGGGCGGCGGAAGCACTTTAAATCTTGGGGGGGGGGGGCACCGACATCAAAGGACACTTTGCAGAAATTCGATTAGACTGATGCAGCCTTATATTTAGTACCCTTTATAACTCTTATTGTATTATCTTATTTGCGTATACACATCACTCCATCAGCACCCCCCCCCCCCCCCTCAAGGAAAATATGCATAGGCCTACTAGCACTGCAATATCCAATGTGCAAATTGGGAAGCAAGGAACAAGTTTTCTTTTGAGACAAAATGAGGTGAAATCATGCTAGTTGCTAATGTAGGAATCTTCCGAATTAGAGTTTATTTCTTGTTAATATCTTAACAATTTTTTTTTCCATTCGAAATAGCTTCGACCCACAGAAATTCGACCCACAGAGTTCGACCCACAGAAATTCATTAAAAGTCAGGGGCGTAGCCAGGATTTGCAAAGTTGTATGCACGACTATCTGAGCGGAGCGCCACCATCAGTTGGCACGGAGCGTACAAGGAAATTTTTGGTTTTACAAACCCCTCAGATGGCCGGAAACGGCCCTTCCCGAGTGTTCATTCTAGTTCCCTTGGCCTCTTGCTAACTTGAGACACGTCAATTTTTGTGTAGAAAAAGGGCACAATTTTTAACCTGAGGAAAAGTGGGGGGGGGCACGTGCCCCCTGTGCTCCCCGGTTCCGCCGCCCTTGACGCTCGTAGATTACAATGTGCCCAGAACAAAGTTATCAGATTCATTCTGGGTAAAGATTTTTGTTATCACATTAACTATGCTGACTTCAAAACTCTTGGTATTTTGAACATCAACACTAGGGCTGAACAGCTTTGTCTGAATCATGTTTTTAATGTTTTCCATGGTACCTCTCCAGTTTATATGAGGGAGAGTTTTATAAGAGAAAATAGTGTTCATAGCCATAACACAAGAGTTAGTATTTTTAATTTTCAACTTCCAAAATTAAAACGCACAGTGCTGGGTCTTTTTATTACAATGCAATTAAAAACTGGAACAGGCTAACTGAAAACATAAAATCCATCCTGCTGAAATACAATTTTAAAAAAGATGCCAAAGCCTACCTTTTAAATCATATGAATGTCTAGCTTGTAAATATCTTTCTTGCTTTTTTTTTCTTTATTTTTTTTTTACAGTGTTTGTATGCATGTTTTAATAGTTTATTTCTTATCTTTTGTATTTTTAAGGTTATAAGGACCCCTTTGGAAATAAACTTAAACTTTAAGGGTTATCCTTGGCATGTTATCTTCTTTTTAAGTATATTCCCTTCTTGTATTTTAAATGTTTATCTTTATGTGCAATTTTTTTTTGTATGTAGATGAAGAATGATATTTTGCCGAAAATAAAATAAAATAAAATCAGTCAATAACACTGCGTTGCCGGTTTGCAAAGGGAAGGACAAAATCACGAATGCTGTTTTGTTGCCATGGTTACTTACATTAATACAAGTAAACTGCTGTGTTAATGTGAAATTCATCTGGAATTGCAAAAGGCCAGGCAAGAATGGAACAAAATAATAGAGCAGAAATGAGAAAAAAAATCTGATCTACAAAGTTGTAGAATTTATTTTGTTTATTTGTAAATATACGATGTACAAAGAAGTAAATGAGATTATTCTCTTGTTTTATACAAAATAGCCATCTTTCTTTTCCTGAATATTGTTAATTCATTTAGGTTTGGAAAAACTTAATTACCAGAATACATGTTTACATGCTGTTGTAGTATTACAAAAAGACATACACTAGCTTGTCAATAAAGGAAATGATTTATGTTTGAAGGTAGACTGCTGGGTCTCTCTGATCATAAGTTTATCAATTTAATTAGCTAATTGTTGACTTGTTCCACATCATAGAAATCCACCAAGCAAATGCAGACCTTTTCAACTTAAAACTCCCGAGATTTAAGGCCATTCAGATTTTTTGCACATTTGACTTCAAACAACATTGTACACATTATGCTTCAGTCACATGCCAATGGATGACATTGATGAGATGAATGTAATTATTTAGATAGGGCACTACACCTAAACATACCCAATCAAGGGTATAACATAACCAACACACATTTAAAACATACACACACAAACACACACGCACCAAATGAACTGCATATTGTGTGCGAGATACACGATCGCAAACATGCAGGCGAAATGTAAAATAAACCGTGTTTCTGCTGACTAGATTTGTACAGGACTGGTCTACCCTCGCAGGAACATTCACCTTCTACATTAACACGTCCATGATTCCAACAGAGAGAGATGAAGCTATAAATAGTTACATTTGTAGAGAAAAAGTCATTAGAGAATTTTCTATGATATATATCATCTGTCAATCGACAGAAATCAAGTTTCCGCAATTACTCTAGAATAAATTCATGTTCATAAGGTTTAACATCTATTGAAATGTTTCGAATTAGCTAAATATGTATCCTGCTTTCCTGGCAGATTTCTAACGACTCTTTCACTTCAAATCAAAGTCCAAATCCAACAGACAGTATCCTACTCACTTAAACATTTTCGAAGGAAAAATTCTACATATGATACACTGGAATAATTAGTTTTTCACAAAATTTTACATTTTGAACACAGAGTTTGAAGTTTGCTTTTGTCTAAGGATAGTGGCGACACTCAAGGTAAAGGTAAATTTTTACCCACTAAATTGTGTGGGAATTTGTGAACGTGTGGGAACTTGGTCAGTCCTCCATCACATTTTCATTTTGTTTATACCAGATAGATTATTCCCAGTGATACAATCAAACTATCTTGCAAATATTCATAGAGGTCGTACCCAGTGTCCCTGGACACTACCTTTAAAATGACGGCCAACTTTAGTTTCAAAGTTTCCGACATGTTTGGATCCAAACAGTTCATCTTGAACATCCACACACTGAGGGTTCTTAGTCTTGTTATTCAGCAAATACGTTAGACATGGTGAAATAAAATTCCAGCTCGAAGCTCTTCGAAGAACTGTCTTTGCTATCTTAACAAAGTCACCCACTGTTGAGTTAAGTTCAGTACAGACCTCATGAAATCATGGCATCTTCATACGGTTAGTAATGTTACAAATACTGACAATAATGGAATAAAGTATCCCAGGTTATCCTCAGCGTGGAGATGTCATCTTCCAGTTCACAGGTTGTCGATGGCAACGCCGTGGGGGAGGGGAGCAGGTAGTCACCCACACTCCCACCTTGGCAGTACGGCGGTCAGTCCATGACTATCTTCCACTCTCAGGTCAAGAAGCTGTCCATAGTAGGATAGGCTGGAAGGTTACCCTTGACCTTTTTCCTCTTCTTGACCGCTAACTGCATAGACGGTGGAAGGGCACGTTTCATGGCCTCCTGAAAATTGTGTATTGTCAAAGATAATAACAAGGAAGTATAGCTAAACACCAGATATGCTTACTCAATGCCAAAGGTTCTCCCTTGGTAGCCTACAGGCCAAACCGTGGCCCACTAAAGATTCCAGTCCAGCCCACAGAAAGAAACGACCCACTATCCTTGCACTAATCGGTTGTACAGACCTTTAAAAGCCTTGAGCTAGAACACGACCCCAACCTTAGGTCCTACCATTGAACATTGCTCCTTTTCTAGGCTAGATGAAATATTCGTTCTCATTGGCCCTTTGTTCCAACCAATAGCCCTCATAGCAACCTACCTATCCTTTCCCTCGACTGGAATACTTGAAAGAACTTTTATTCTTAGTCCAAACTGTTGATTGAAAATTTCTTCTTTGGACCAAACCTTTCACAAGTGCAGCATCAGCTTAAACTTTTAAAGATTTGTGTTTGCAGCTATTATACAAAGCTGTAACAATCAATACTTTAAAGAAGATTAATAGAATGCGCATAACTCAGAGCATGTATAAAGTATTTATGGAAGTATGCATAAAAGTATGTATTGTAGTATGTATGAAAATATGTATAAAAGAAGGTATAAAAGTATTTATAAAAGTATGTATTCAAGTATGTATAGAAGTATGTATAAAAGTATGTATAAAAGTATGTATCAGGTATCTCTTACAGTATGTATAAAAGTATGTATAAAAGTATGTACAGTATAAAAGTATTTAAAAAGTATGCACCAAAGCATGTATAAAAGTATGTTTTAGTATCTCTTACAGTATGTATAAAAGCATGTATTAAAGTAGGTATAAAAGTAGGTATTCAAATATCTATTCAAGTATGTATTCAAGTATGTATAAAAGGATACAGTCCTGATGAAGCTCCGATGTCCCCCGAGACCATCGAATCCTTTGACTATCTTCCCAGCCGATGGTTTACCCATCCGACTATGTGCAAAGAGACTGGAATTAGCTAGGCTTTGAAGGGCAATCCTATCTTCAGATTTGATGACAGCCTGAAGTTAAAGTTAAATTAAAAGAAAGAAATACTGAAGATATATCATTTTCACTCAAATTCAGAGGGGGAAAAATTTCCTGTTTTGTTATAATCTACTGAATGCTTAAGAAAGACAATGGTTATGGGTATAATCACTTTACACCTGACTCACTTGAATTTAATTTTGAAAGTTTCATTTATCAAACAAGGTTTCTGTGTCTGCATTACAGAATGTTATCTTCTTGTTTGATTTTATCAAGTGTTGTGTAAAATGCCAATGTTGTTTCAAAACGTCTCTTAGCATGCATGATTTTGAATCCTAGATACATTTCTCCCCTCTTTTGACACTTTTTAATTTTAATTTGTTTGCTTTTAAATTTTTGTCACTTGAAGATAACAAAATTACACTACGTACTTAAAACTATTTCCTTTCAAATGACCCATCTCTACATTGAGATCTTGAAATGGGATTTGTACTCAACATTTGCTGAATATTTTTTTGTCATCTCAAGATGTGCCATAGTGTCTCACAGCAAAGTTTCTCTGAAATGTCATTTACATTTTAGGATGGAATGCACTGTGACTTCTGACTGGCACACCCAGAAAAGAAATGGCTAGATAGGGAACACCACCAACTAAGGACTGGATAGCTCAGTTGGGTAGAGCGCTGGGCTTGTAACCCTAGAGGTCACTGGTTCGAATTCTGATCTAGCCATAACATTTCTCTGTTCCATACCATTAATCATTACTTCCAAATCATTGTGTCCATTGTTTCATCTACTAATATTTCATTTATTTTTGATTAGCATTTTCAAACATCAGCCATAGGCGACAGGCTCATTTGCAAACGGAAAAGGATAGACAAAGAAGGGAAAACAGAAATGGCTATGGCCTTTTTTATGATCTCTGCCAATTCTTTTTTAATATAATTTCTTAATTTTTTCAGATAAACCAAACCAGATAGGTTATAACCTTTTTGGATTTTGATGTAGTCTTGACATAAGAGATGTCAAACTCGTCACATGTCTTCTTGACCTGGGTGCTGGGTCCGTCCCGCATCAGCTCTGGTGTGTCAGGACAGCCAGGGTCGTGAATGGGAGTGTCTTCACCATCTATGAGCACTTCTCCGGAACTGGGACGATTCAATTTGGGCCTGTTTTGTTGAGTAAAGCCCCAAAAAAATCTATCAAGTTGCTGTCTAAAACCCCCTCTCCCACCCAAAACAAACCCCAAGAGAACTAAAAAAAAAGATAGCTATGAAACTTAGCAATGTAACAAGTAAAGGGCAAATTATTGATTAGGTTATTTAATTGAGTAGGGTGATATAATGATAGCTCTCTCTGTGGTGAATTATTTAAAAAGTAGACACAAATTTACAGTGGCCTTAATTTAATGTTAGTCAACATTTACATTAATTTACAGAAATTTCAGGAAAAATGATAACTTAAAATTTTAACACCATGAAGATCAAGCAACTGCAAGTTCTTCAAGAAAGTAATGAGACTACCAATGTCATACAGTTGTTTGCCAAAGCCTGTAATGGGGAACACAGGGGGTGGGGGAGGGAGGGGGACTACAGCCCTAGAACAAAAGGTCAATTAGGGAGCCAGGGTATACATGTGATAAAGAATAATGTATTCCCACTTTCACAATGCAAAGCAGGGAAAATGAAGTCTTCAATAGACCACAGCCCAGTTCTTAATAAGCTTAAGTAAAGAAAAGTAAAGGCCCCATTCAACTTGACTCTTAAACGTCATGTGTATGCTGTTCAGTGTTTTGAGTTTGCTTAGTATGTTTGATTGTTTACTATTAAATGCAAGAATAACAGACACTGGTGTGAATTTAAACTATTGAGACTATTATTATTATTATTACGTGGCATGGAGGACTGATGGTGAAGCATTCATTGTTTTCTCCAGAGCCTTCATCTTTGCCTGCATCCGTTGTTTCTCTTCGATCAGTGACTGGACTTCATCTTTCAGAGACTGGTTGGTCTTTAACAGATGGTCCTGATCTCTACGAGTATCAATCAGCTGACATCCAAAAAGGAAGCAAAACAAAAATAGACTCAAATCAAATGGCCTGACATTCGATATTTAAGAAATGAGAAATATCAACCTTTAAGCTTAAAATTCAAGGAAAAGTCTGAATTTCAATGTATTTTGAGTTATATGAAACTAAAAGGATTTCCATGGATCGCCAGGCAGTCTGTCAGCATTCGCCTGAAATGAACCGTCAATGTCATGGAGTGCTGATGATTGCCAACAGTAAAATTTCAATGCATTGCGAGTTATACGAAACTAAAACTTTTTCAATGGATCGCGTGGCAGGTCTGTCAGCATTCACCGAAATGATCCATCTATGTCGTAGCGTGCCGACGACTGCCGACAGTAATCAGAACGAAACCATAAAAAGTAACCGTAGATGCAACAAAAATCGTTAAACGACCACAAGGCTACTTCTGGTTCGGCCGAGAACGACCGCACCCGACATGGGAAAAAGATTTTCAGAAAAGCCTCATTCCTTTCGTAATGGTCACACGCGGTGGATGCCTTTAAGTACATAATAAGTTTTTTACTGTATGATGCCTAAGTACCTATAGTGGAGTATACTTACACACCTAGCTATACCTAAGTCTAACGTTGTAGTAGTACATTAAGTTCGTCCTTCGAATAATATTTTCCTGCGAGAGACTATTGGTTAATTCTGTGTGAACAGAGAGTGAATCAAGTCAATTAAAAAAGACCGTGCCAGCTCTGTCATGAATGCTTGTATTACTTGATATTTCCGACATATCAGGAGTAAAATTTACTACAAGTGTACTTTACCTGTCTAGTCTTAGCAGAATTATCCTTTCTCAATTTATCGATGTCTTCTCGAAGACTCCTCCTGCTGAGCTTGATAGCTTCAAATTCACTGGAATAGAACAGACACGAGAAACAAAATACTTTCAACAATTGTAAAAGGCAAAATTACAGCCAGACCACCCAAATTCCTAAAGATGGATTGGTTAAGGTTTGAGTTAAATAAACTAATAAAACCTCATGCAATGAGCTAACAATGGTAACAAAAAAAAACAAGTCAACTTCAAATCAGTTGAAGACTAGGTATAGTCAGGATATTAACCTATTATGGCACCTTAACTGTTATGACACACTTTTGGATATTTCCATGATTTTACCATAGCAACAGAGAGAAAGCCCACTTGAATTGTCTTAACTGGTCTATCAGAGTGTTTTTATTAACAATGAGTGAAGTGAAATGATGTTGTAACTCTGCAAAGCTAAGTCCATATCATCGCTAACCAGTACCCCTTTTCTTGTTAGGCTGGTTTATATCAGGACAGTTGCTTTGTTTGTGCACTGAAATTGCTCCAATCTTCATTTCTTCAGAGATTGATTACACAAGAGTTACAACAATTTGCCAGTTCATAAAAAATATAGATGTGCAGATTCTTAGCACATAGCAAAAAGGTAGATATGTGAGAGGGATTTATTCGAGAACGTGTATATTTCACCAGTTCAAATTATTTACCTGGGTACTAACAGCAAACACAGTATTCCACTCTGTTATCGTTAGTAAATGGTTAACGATATGTCGTGGTAGTCATTGAGTATTTAAATTTATGCATCACCAGCCTCGTATACATGATGGCATACGTCGTCTTTGGCAGTGCCAAAGGTAGGACACTGTGGGTTGTGGGAAGGGGGTGGGAGGGAGGCAACATCACTGCAGCCAGGGTATGTATAGGACATAATTTTTTGTCCTACGCTGTTTGACAGTATAGGCACTGCTGGACTTCAGAAATAATCTCCATTGTTTGAAAATGATGCAGCTTTGCTGCACCGGCTGCAGCTTTCCTTGACGATATAGTGTCTTAGATTGGATCACAACTCAAGTGATTACTGGAGTGGAGATTCCGATCACTGTGTGGTGAGTGCCCATTACTCCAACAAAATTTTAAAATTCCCATGACTAAGAGAGGTTTTTTACACCTGTGTGTAAATTTTAAAATGTATAAACTCTACGATTCCTGGTCCTTACTGTTTGATTGCAATGCAGTACGTAGCGAGTTCCATGGATGCCTGCGTGTACTCCCCTCTCTCCTTGATCATGTCTTCCACTGCCTCCGTGTTTTCTGTCATGATCCTTTCGAATCTGAAGAGAAAGAGCAGGGAAGATATGACAGCTAGAATATTCCCTGTTCACAGTGATATCATGAAAAGAGCAGGGAAGATACGACAGCTAGAATATTCCCTGTTCACAGTGAAATAATCAAAGAGCAAGGAAGATATGACAGCTAGAATATTCCTTGTGCACAGTGATATAATCAAAAGAGCAAGGAAGATATAACAGCTAGAATATTCCCTGTGCACAGTGTAATAATCAAAAGAGCAAGGAAGATACGACAGCTAGAATAATCCTTGTGCACAGTGAAATAATCAAAAAAGCAAGAAAGATAGGACTGATAGAATATTTCTTGTGCATAATGAAATAACCAAAAGAGCGGGGAAGAAATGACAGCTAGAATAATACTTGTGCACAGTGAAATAATCAAAAGAGCGGGGAAGATAGGACAGCTAGAATATTCCTTGTGCACAGTGAAATCATCAAAAGAGCAGGGGGATATGGCAGCTAGAACATTCCTTGTGCACAGTGATATAATCAAAAGAGCAAGGAAGATAGGACAGCTAGAATATTCCCTGTGCACAGTGATATAATCAAAAGAGCTGGGAAGATACGACAGATAGAATATTCCTTGAGAACATACAGTAGGAATAATCAACAAGATAGGAGAAATAAAATAAAATGTTAAATTTATATTATTTCAAAGGAATCTTTATAGTCATAAACAATATTGCAAAATAATGCAAAGAAAAATGAACAAAAATTACAAACTATAACAGCTTACACATTATTTGAGATATTCTTTGACAGAATCTTTGTCTTTGTATTTGAATTAAAAAATCTCCCTATTTCCACCTTCTGTTCCTTTTTTTTTGGTTTTTGTTTTTGTTTTGAAGACAGGTTGGCAGGTCTGTTGATTCTGAAATTTTGCATCTGATTAGAATCCCTTTCAACACTTAACATTTCCTTCATATATTTAGATGTGGCATTACACATTACCTAGAGATATAACAGTTGAATTACAATATCGCCAACAGCTACAAGAATGAACTTCAACTGCGATAGTCAAGACTAAGTTTAGTCCACTAGCGATAATCTTGTGGTTTCTCTTTCCACCTATAGATTTCCAAATCACATTTACATAAATCTCATTTTACATTTGACTAACATCACATAAACATGCACTTAGATTTCTATGATGATGACGATGATGATGGTGATGATGGTGGTGGTGATGGTGATGACGATGTAATAAAGCACAAATTTGTAATAAAGCACCTGACCTCACCTTTCAAGCTGTTTGACCTTTGCCCTGAGCTTCTTTGTTTCCTTCTTACATTCCTTGGCCTGTTCATTTTCCTGGTTCATCAAGGAAAGTTGGCGCTGCAGGACAAAGACGAACAAGAACGATGAAATGTTTCCCACTTCCACGACTTTTGTGTCAAATCTTATGCGAGACCGATGATAACGAAAGTGCATATATGCGGTGCTTTATTCCAGGGTTTTGCAAGGACATTCCAAAACTTACTGGTTTGGATATTTACGAGTGACAAGCTTACCTGTCTCCTCACAACCTTTAACACTGTGCACCCTCTATGACCTTGCCCACTGTGCGCCCTCTATAACAAAGAGTAGCGATACAAAGGAATAATTTAACAACGTGCTTCGATTAGAAGCCCGCGGCTAAAACAAGAGTAGTAAAAAACAAAAACTGGTCCAAAATCCACTTCAGAAGCGTAAGACCAATGAGCGAGGTAAAAATAGAAGAGATACGTAACAACGTGCTTCATCTAGAAGCCCGTGGCTTACAAGAAAATAATAACCTGGCTCAAGAAAACCCGCTAAGGGGAATCCACTGAAACTCCCGCTAATAGCTTAGAATTAACGGGAAACATCGATAGAAATCTGAGTAAACAAAGCATTACATATGCTAAAGAAAGAACACCGAACAACATATAAAGTGAGATATGGGAAAAAGGGCGGGAAAATGAAGCAGTTCGCGGAGCTGCTACCCGTATTACAGACACTATGCAATTCTAACAGGGCGAGAACCGTTTCTCCAAAATGGCTAGAAGATCCCTCCCCGTCAAAAAAGAAAATACTTATTGGGCTGTGCACGCTTGGTAATACTTCAGTATCCAAATTATGGAAAAGACCAAGAACATACTGTAGGTTTCAATTCCGTACGAAAATCGCTGTAGTAAATCCTGACAACAAAACGCACGATGTTGGCACTTTGGATGGTAGAATGAGAATGAAGGGCATAGACCGGGGGGGGGGGTCCGGTCATAGAGGGCGCACAGTGTTAAAAGGTTGTGAGAAGACAGGTAAGCGAGGAACGAAGTAAATTCTGTTATTTGCATGAATGTGAGAGCAAACAATTTTTAATAATGCAGGGTTTCCCCCCG
This sequence comes from Apostichopus japonicus, assembly GCF_037975245.1. Lineage (NCBI taxonomy): Eukaryota > Metazoa > Echinodermata > Holothuroidea > Aspidochirotida > Stichopodidae > Apostichopus > Apostichopus japonicus. Next base: position 15,185,277 of record NC_092571.1, read on the forward strand.
GCAATCATTTTGTGAGGTGGCCGCCTCTGTTTTTTGGCGACCACCTTGCAAACAAAAAGTCCCGGCATCGCCACTGCCTCGCTGTTTCAGAGAAGGAATAAAAAATGGAATGATGGCAAACCAACTTTTTCTTAACCCATGCCATCATCTGACATTGAAAAATTGGCTGTGAACGCTAAATTGTAGCATCAAATAAAACTCCTTCGGCCAATTTAACATAACATTTTAATCTAAGTTATTGTTATTATGATTAATATGAGGATGCTTAACAAAAGTTTCCAGGGTAACCATGCCCCCCAGTCACCCCCACCCAGGTATGCTCACACCCTTCAGTGCCACAAACCGGTAACCTCCTCTCACAGGGGAAATCCCAGGGACACCCTCTACTGTATATTACAGAATTTTGTAGTTTGTAATCATTTGTAAATAATACACGCAATTTTATTTGTTATAGAAATTTATCTGTCATAATTTATGTAATTGTTAAATGTTTCAGAATAAAACTACTTAATTTTTTTGACTATGAATAACATTAAACTTGTCCAGGCTTCATCCCTGGAAATGACACCATCATCATTGACAAACTGTTCATGCTTAAAATGTTTGGTCTTGTGGGTAAGTGGAAGAGGAATTAACAGCCACACTTCTCAAAATGGGAATATCTGACTTATATCATTTACATGAATAACTGAAGATGAAAGTGTCATACCCTAAACCCATCATTGACTATCTGTTAATGCTTAAACTGTTTGGTCTCATTGGTGGGTGACAAGGAATAACAGCCACACTACTCAAACTAGAGCACCATGGTGCAGAAGCTCATACCTTTTTGAGCTTAAAAATGTAGGGCCCACAAAACTTTATGGCCCACCAAATTTTAGGCCATTTTTCAGATTCCACCAATTTTGGGCCCATGAGGGATAACCCCCCCCCCCTCCTTTAGCAGAATCCTGGCCACACCACTGGCTATAATTCCTATTTTCCCCCTTTAAATCCTATTTTACCCACTCTCTCAAACAATACCACTGACCTACCCTATTAAACTTTCTCCCCTCTACCTGAGCAGACCTGAAGCACTCCTTGCCAAAATTTTGGCTGGCTGCCTACAATACCTCAGGCTCAAAGACTTCTAAGAATCGGCAAGTGCTGATTGGATATAGGGCTCTCATGCTTACAGTTCGACAGTTAATAACAACTCCCAGTCCTGCTTTAATTCCACTAACAGCCTCTGCAGAGCTTAACCACAAATGTAAACAAACACTGCAGAGACTGGGAGACAAATTAAAGGAGCTTTGGCAAAAGGTGAAGGCTCAGATTTTTTTAAACAATGGGGATTAATTGTAATTAATTAACTTTTGACCAAAAATTATTAGGCATCACCTAATTCATAAACAATCCAACAATCATCAGTTCAACTTTGAATATGATCCATCAAAATCTTGAGGAGATTGAGATATTTGAAAATATTACAAAGAATGACCCCCGATGACCCCCTAAATGACATTTGACCTCAATTTTCCGAACATCCCTCGTAACTCTCATCCCGAGGAATGTTGTGACCAAGTTTCATTATAACTGGCCATACACTGTACGAACAGGAGCAATTTGAAAATATAGGGCCGCGGCCCGGGCCACAAAAGACCCCTAGTTGATCTTTGATCTCAAATTCATGAACACCCGGAAGGTAAAACTTCCATAGTACTATCGTGACAAACCCTCAACATTTTACCATGGAATCTGTAGGAGAAGAAGCATTTTGCGTATTTCCACAAAATGGCCCATTACGGCCCACATGTGACCTTTGACCCCAAATTTCGGACCATCTCTGATGGCCCTATACCCAATGGTCCTTGTGTCCAACTTTCAAGAAATTCCATCAAACACTGTGCGAGTGGGAGCGGTTTTACCAATTGTTGACGGATAGAGTGATAGAATGATAGAGTGATAGACGCCGCACTGTAACAATAGCTCACACCAGCATGCTGGTATGAGCAAAAAACAAATAACTGAAGATGAAAGTGACATACCCTAAAACCATCATTGACTATCTGTTAATGCTTAAACTGTTTGGTCTCATTGGTGGGTGACAAGGAATTAACAGCCACACTACTCAAAAAAAAAAAGGATTATCAGATTTATATAAATATGAATACACTGAAGATGAAAGTGTCATACCCTAAAACCATCATTGACTATCTGTTCATGCTTAAACTGTTTGGTCTCATTGGTGGGTGACAAGGAATTAACAGCCACACTACTAAAAAAAAAAGGATTTACAGACTTATATAAATATGAGCAAACTGAAGATGAAAGTGACATACCCTAAAACCATCATTGATCATCTGTTCCTGTTTAAACTGTTTGGTCATATTCCTCACTCTGCCATTTAAGGAATCCACTAGAGAGGACAGCCTCTCACTTTCAGAGTGCAGTTCACCTTTCTCCTTAGTTAGACTGGTCACTTTCAATTGTATCTCATCAAGAGCATTCTGAAATTACAAGATTGGGAATAAAAAGATGACAACCATGATGTACAGTAAGAAACAACAACAACTAAAATCAAACTAAAGTTTGATAAAATGAAGTTCAAAAGACTTGATTGAGAAGCTGTTAACAAAAACCATTTCAAAAGTTTGATGTTGCATTAAAACTAATTTCAACATCTGAAGTGACCACTGCTTCCACTTTTATACAAAAGGTTATTGATAATTAATTTGCTTAAAATTGAAGACTTATTTTCTTTATGTTCTAGGTAGTAATAATCATAAAATTATGATAATAATAATAATAATAATAATACTGATGATAAAAAATCATCATAATCATAATAATAATCATCATCATCATAATAATAATAATTATATTCTACTACTCAAAAGAATCACTAAAATATTATAATAATAATAATAATAATAATAATAATAATAATATATATCACTAAATATTGCACATTACTACATTGTTACTTCTTTGAACAACTTGTATTGGGACCAGAGCAAAAAAAGGTATGATAATTCAACTAAATCAGTGATTTTAATCATCACCAGGAAATTATTTAATCATTAAGTGAGCTATAAAGAAAACCAGAAAGCCAGTTAGCTTTGTGATTCCTTGCCATACAATTTGTTCAAAATTCAAACTAACTATCTGAGTATCTGACTAATGTAGAGAAAGTGAGTTTAATTTGTCCAAGAATTACATGAGAAAACAGAAAAGGATTGTATCAATCACTTGTGGGCATCAACCATGTCATTCAGTGGTTAGGGCTTTACAGTATTGAATTTGTAACCAAAATGTTCAATATCCAGTAAGAACAGTCCTCCTATGTGAAATATAGACGACTTTTACCAATTTGCCAGTTTGTGCCCATGTGAGATAACCTGTTCACCCCTTGAAGCTCAGAGGATCCCAGGTATGTTTTGTTGAAGACCTCTAACCCCTTCACAGAACTAAACTGAACTGAATTTGACCAAACTATGTTCACCAAAAGAAACTCATAGCATTGGAGAATTCACAAATTTAATTGTAGCTTTAAATTTTGTAGTTATGATTAAACAGTTTTCAGACTTTGATGCCTGTTGACCTCAAGGGACCTTTGACCCCTACCAATTTCAATAGCATTCTTGCACTGCCACTCACCAAGCTAAATCTTTTTACTGAGTAGGAAGTTCAAGACACATATATACTTCTTCTGTTATCGTTTCTAAAAAAGTTTAGGCTTTCAATAAAATGTTAGACTGCAATTGACCTTTGACCTCCCATTATTTCAATAGGGTTCTTGTACTCAATAAGCTGAATCTGCATACTATGTATAAAGTTCAACAAAGATGTACTTTTGGAGTAATCATGTTCAAAACTTTTTTCAGACTTTTACCTCTGTTGAACCCAAATGACCATTGAACTTCACAGCAAACAGCAGGCTCAATTACACTGATCCACCACAAGTATCACATTAATCCACTATTAACTTTTTGAGTTACTATGTTTAAGAGCAAGCGTCACATACTGTACACACACACCACCACCATTGCATAGATTCCTTTGCCTTCAGCAAGGTGGCAAAAATAGATTGTAAAAGATTCACACCTTGAGCTTGGCAGGATCTTGGCTGGGGTCATTCTCATCCGTGGCTTCAAAGAACAACTTGACTAAGTTTCTCTTGGTTGCCTTTTCTCGACAGATTGGGCAAGTTGCAGAGGTGGGCAGCCACCTTGAAAGACTATTAGGGAATATCAATCAGATACACAAATGACATGCAATGTAACAGCTATGTGAAGCAGACATTATGTAAGTCAGTATTGTTCTGAATTCTTGAAACATCACCTCAGTGTTAAGATGAACAAACAGATGTACAGGACTCTTAGCAATGTAAAATGTGTTAAAGTATCGTACAACTTTGTCAACATAAAACATTAAAAAGCTTTTTTTTTAATTGAATGCTCTTAAGCATTTAGCCTAGTCTTGTAACTGAACATTGAACTACTACACTGATGAGACTTAAAGAAACTAAAGATGAATGAAGTCATAAAGAGCTTGAGGAGCAACACAAGACTGACTCTCTAGGTACTTAACATGCAAAATAATATTAATTGAAAGAGTGAACAAATATATTGAAAATATACTATGTAAACTAAGTACTGTAGAATACCATGTCCAATGGTAGCTCTGTCAGTAATGGTGATAATGTGAACAGTTACAATTTATCATCATCATGGTAACAATTTTGAAGACAATCAGAGAAGACCTTAATGTAAAACAATACAGCTGTGGACTTGTGGCAATGTGTGTGCTATACCGGAAGTAAAAGGTTACTGACATAATGTTTTGTGCTCCAGCTTACACACATAAAGAGAACCACTTTAATCCCCTCTCCTCCTTTAAGTTCAAAAGTCGATGAGAGGTAAATGTCCCAATTCTGCCTAGTTATGGTGCTACACTTCAATTGTTTACATGTTAATACTGACTTTATCGCAGTACAGCACAGAACTGTAAAGTGCAGTACATACAATACTGTACAGTAAACAGAGCTCAGCACATGTTATCATCATAATGACGTCACATGTCGATGAGGATCACGTGATCAATGCTAATTTTTTTTTCAAAATTCGACAAGTTTAGGCCATATTTTACCGCATTTCCGGACATCGGATTGACTTTATTCTTCAGATATGTAAAAAGGAAACCACTAAGAGCTCTTATGAATAAATTTGCATATTTTCTTCAATGCCTGAAATTCCCCTGAATGTCATTATCGTTCTACATAAAATTTCAACTAACCATGTTTCGTGGTACACATGCCCACAGGGACATGCAGAGACCACCTGATGATCTAACTCCAGACATTCTGAACAGATGGTACAGACAACACTTGGCATGATTAAACAGCCAATCAGCAGCAATGCACTAGGATACCATCTCTGTGTAAAAAACAATACAATTAGAACAAATTATTTATGTATTTGTAGTAGCAAGACTTGTTGTGCATATACAAAGTTCTGGGTAGGGATATGAGAACCAGTTCAAAGCCTTGAGGATGAGTACCACAACATTTTCTGAGTACCCGTGCAAAGTCAGAGTGATCCAAATTACTGTGATCATTTACAAGAACAGTTTCACACTGACATCTAAGCCTAAACTTCACAAAGTTCTAACTCTAAACTTAATTTCCCATGGGACCTTGGCCCAAAGCATCATGAGCAAGAAATCCAACTTTGGTTAGAATTTTAGAAACACATTGTAGCAAAAGCATTGTAAGGTACAGTAACTACTGTCATAATTACATTCCAGAACAAGGTTTATATACATATCTTCCCAGATATACATCTTAGTAACTCGGAAATTTTGTCCTTTATACCATGGCATCACGTCCCTTAAATAACTGATTCCTGTAGAAATTTCCAGTTCTATGCTGACACCAAAAAATGTGACAAAAATCACATTCAGCTAAATATTGCAATTATGAGGTCATTGCTGTAAATTTGGCCAATGTTATATGATGGAATACAGTAAGTTTGCGATAGTAATGGCAATAAAGTTCTTTTAAAGGATAGCAGTAATGACAATCTTGCTGATGTTACTCAGTGGTTTAGTTCTATCCTTCAGCTATTTGATTTCATTGACAGTTTGACCAATTTGCACCGAAAGTAGAGAGAATTATACAGTACTTGAATTAAAGGTTGCAAGTCAAACTAATTTTAAACTACTGTACAATCGGACAGCATTGTAATGTAATACATAAAAATAGCATTGAAATTTCACAAAAATATATCAAAATACAAAATTGATGTTTCCTTGTTTCACTGTGGCAAATTTTGCCATTTCTGATATGGGTTTGCAGATTAAAATTTTTATTGAAAAAGTGGCTACAAAGTACAACTTGACTCAAACAAATACTCTGTAAGACTGTATATCATTGTAACTACATCATACATGTGTAACGTGTCATACTAATAGTAATAGCATCACGTCGTCCAATTCTATGGACGGAGAAAGTTGACTATTTTTACGAAAAATATTTTTTTCCCCTGTGAAAAATATGTATGCACAATGGTTTCAGTCAGTTTTAAACGTGTTTCCAGATACACTCTGATTACAACCATTGCATTTGATGGTATTTTAAACTTGTTGTCTTGAGTTGTCGTGAAATGGGCCTGTTGACGCTAATTAGTATGACCGTGTGTAACACAGGGTTCCAGTTACTATCCAGTGCCATTCCAGCGCCATATGTTCCGATCCTTCCCCCATGGCGGAAAGGCTCGAAACCCATGTTGGAGAGGTACATTTTAGGAATGGATTTTACACAGGAAATTATTTGTAAAACTTTTTTGATTCGCGTGGAAGGATAGGTACACCGTCTTCAAATGTGATGGTTTGCTGGATAGACTGAATTGTAGTTAAGACAAGATTGGGAATAGATGCACAGTCTTTAATGTACATGTTGATTGAATAGTTTTAAAATGTAAGTTCGTAAGAGCCGATACACTGTCTTCAAATGTATAATATAGGCTAGGCCTAAACTTGTGCTAGTATTAGTAACACTAAGTTCCTGACTAACAGTAACAGTACACTTGCCTAGGAACAAACAATGTGTGATTTGTTCATACGCCTAGCCTAGCCTGAGTTTGGACACTTGAGGAAAGTAAAACCATTATACCTCTTTCACTCCGGCAAAGCCGTGTTAGACACGGTAATGCAACTAATTTAATTTTAGCAGATGTTCTGCCGATTCTACCGTACTCTGGCTGAAGCAGCGTTATAACTTTTATGACAGGGCCGAATACATAGCGCGCTGACTCGTTTGGGTTGCAAAATTGAACAGGCCGCCGTAAACTTGGCGGGCGTATGGAACGCCATGTAAACTTTAATTCAATACACAGAGATATCGGGACAAACTAAAACGAATGACAGCGAATGACCGAATGACAATTGACTTTGTACAGGGTTAATTATCATTTGCGAATGACAGCGAATGACAGCGAATGACAACGAATGACAACGAAGGACAGTGTTGAGAAGAGATAGAATGATTAACGGAGTGGAGTAAATGCGGTTATTGGTTTTCTGCGCAAAAATGATTTGAGGAAAATCGCATGTTACGTGGTTGCAGGGTTTTGGTGTAATTTACGGATAGAAACCACAGGGAAAGTTTTTGTGTGAGAATGCGCTTGAGTGCTGTGCTTTTGCCTCTGTAGATTTATATGGAAATATAACTAAAGCCGTTTCAAGATTATAGTATTGTTAGTCTCTAACAATTAATATCGAAAATGACGTTAAATTTACTTTTTAAAATCAAACTTACAATTTCGCTTACTATGATAAGGTGCGTTTTTATCTTGTCCGTACATTACTAGATCTAGATACCACGAAGTCTGAACTGTGATGTTGAAGCAAATGTCTGTGCTGCCATTACTGTCATTCGTTTTAGTCAACGCAATTTTTTAGTGTGTAGAACATATTGTCATTCGTTATGTGTAACGCAATTGTCATTCGTTTTAGTAACACCCGAGATATCTTCAATTTAATTCGAGATATCTGCAATTAATATCAGATATCTCAAATTAAATTGAAGATATCTCTCATTATTTCAGGTACCTCCAATTCAATTAGAGATATCAGACATTGCATTTTCGATATCTTTAATTTTATTTAAACTATCTCAAATTGATTTGTAGATATCAAGAAATATATTAAAGGTATCAAAATAGAAACATTATTAAAGATATCACGAATTGAAATTAGAGATATCCAAAATTGAATTAGAGATATCAAGAATACAATTAGAGATATCCAAAATGAATTAGAGATATCATGAAACTGGTGAGCCCAGCTTCATTAAAACCCCGTTCACCCCTATTTGAAGGAACCTTTGTAAAAACCCTTGCTTTTTGACCCGTAGTAGTTGGTGATTATCTGATGCCACTTCTCTCATTTTCCTACTTCACATCACAGCAATGAAACTAATCTATACTTGTGCTTTATATACCATTAAAGGACAGCCCGCAACTAATATACTACTGCACAGAGCCGTTTATAGTCTTTCTACGGTTTTGCTACTGCATATATGTTAAACGCCCTCTTTTTGGCAGGCGTCTACATTTTGTAGCGTCATGTTGTTGAAACATCACTTGTGGCAAACGCGCGCAGCTTTTGTAGCAAACACTTTATAGACCGACCATACATGCTGTTTGTAACACACTTTTGGTAAAACTATATATGTTTAATATACTAATATACCATGAATTTCATGAGATGCTATATGCTTAGCTTTAAATACCTTTCATGGGTGGCAGTGTGCCATTGGTACATGTAACTCTCAGAGTTGTGACGAGTTCCTTTTAACACTGAGTCGATTCGTAACTAGGCATTTTATCCTGGCTAGAGAAGAGTATCTTTAATTGAAGCATTGTATTATTCCTTGGACAAAGCTTGTTTTGAAATCTAGTGTTAGAGCCTAAAAATAATCAATTATTCGAAATAAAGAGAAGAGACAAATCTCTTAGAGTTATGACTTTTTAAAGAAAGCAAGCCTGAAGTTGTAACCATATCAGATTAACTGTAGGAGATTTAGCTAGCGTTGCGTAGTATTCCTAATTGACTGGGGGTGAGTGGGGTTTAACTATCACTCCTCCCCCCCCCCGAACCCCGCGCAAATATTTATAAGTAGTTATAAACACTAATAGTAGACAAATATATTATATGCATCTTATTAGGGGCATTGAGCGTAAATATGATTTTCGAAATGTTGATACTTGGAAGTTGTCTCTATAGCTTTCTATGGCTTTGTGAACGTGATGCAAACAGATGTGACATCCCAGTTGCACATCGAGAGGTTTGTCATTTTCCTTATACCCATTAGTAGATAGGAACAATCAAGATATGTACTCAGTGATTAATCTTTGCCCAGTGAAGATAACTTTTTCGGGCGTCCTCAGAAAAAAAGCTTAAATTTGTTAAAATAAGTTAGTTTTCTATTGTTTGGAAATAATTGAGTCCACAATGGATTGACTCAAAGGACATCAAATGAAAGCACTTTTGAACTCTTATGTTTGGTACTGCATTGTTTTTTGTTACAGAAGTAAGAAAATTCCTGCAAAATGCTGGTCGAAATTATATTACAATAAGGTTAAAAAAAAATCAAATGATCCATTGAGATATCCATATTTGCTGATTAATTTCTCATTTCAAACTGGTTAATATAATGTTACTTTTACACATATATATGACTCATTATGTTTTATAAAGGAAGTTTGATATGAATATTACTTTCTATCCTTCATAACAAAATTCCTGGCTTTATTTTTCGATGAATATATTTTTACAGTTTCTAATTGCATTTGACAATTCATTTGCCGACTTAATTATCAAATGAAGCAAATATTAAAAGCTGACCAGAGAATAGGTTATTTTGAAGAAAAATAATTTAAGATAGATGGCTGGTTGACTTGCTCTATGTATGGGTGAATAGTCAGAATAAAACCAACAAAGACGCTTTAAGATGATGTTATCTGTTCTAGCATTTTATGTGTAGCACGTATAGATTCACCTGAAGAGCTTAATGGAAGTTAAGGCAGGGTAGTGGTAGGGTGGGAAATCAGTGGGGGTAGGATGGGGGGGGGGGGTATGTGTCAGTTGGAGAGCTGATGAAGTTGGACCTAGTACTGGGAAACAAATTGCTTCCCAAAGAAACAAGAAGGGCAAAAAAAACAGCAGATGGGTAAATGACATTCACCACATTTATTCAATAAATACGCATAGTATATATATATATATATATATATATATATATATATATATATATATATATAGATATATATACATACATGTTCAAACATCTATATATCTATTATTATATCTTGAGTAAATATTAACATTAAATTTCCAATTCCGTAACTGATGTGCGGTAAGTTAAATAATATTAGTCAAGACATTTGAAATACAAAACGATCATATGATTAACGTAGTAATGTATATATATATATATACATATATATATACGTATATATATGTATATGTATATGTATATATATATATATATATATATATATATATATATATATATATATATATATATTTACATAAATCTTCATACATCTATATATCTATTATTATATCTTGAGTACATATTAACATTAAATTTCCAATTCCATATATAATGTGCGGTAAGTTAAATAATATTAGTCAAGACATTTGAAGTACAAAACGATCATATGATTAACGTAATACTTACATCGATAAGACCATACCTACTATGCTACCCTTCCCCCCCCCCACCCCCTCCCCTTCAAATCAATTTTCTGTTTGAGGTTTCTAAATATAGTGCAAGACCTCATGCTACTTTAATTCACTATAAAATAAACTAAGAAGGGTTTGGTTGAATTCAATTTAATAAAAAATGACCCACTTTTGTTGGAGCTGTTATCTAATCCATTGCAATGTAAATCCATGAAGATCCCAAATTAAATTTAACACCTATTTCCCAAGCATCTGTGTGTGCTCACATTTGAGGCGGAACCAACAAGTTTGAATAGAATGGAAAAAAATACAACTTTTCTTAGACTGATCTAGGTTACAATGTCCATTACATATACCAATATGACAAAAGTGGTGATGATAATAAAAGAATCTTGTTTTGATGTATAAGTACAATATTATATTTTTATAGCTTGTGGTCTTCTACTCAATTAATTACATTGAACACTAAACATAATACATGAAAATAAGTTTTCTTTTCTCCATTTTGTTAAACAATTTCAGGTTATTTTTGTTTATTCTAAACAAAAATACATGTTATTTTTATCTAAATTTTTTAGATCCATCTGTTTTCTGTTTTAAGTTCAATTATTCTCAAAGTATTGACTTTTTGGTAAGAATTATTTACATCTTTTCAAGGAGTACAATATTTTCTAAAAAAAAATAACAAATCTGTTTTGAATAATATTTTCTGACACAAGTCTTTTGCAGGGTTGACGATTTAGGCTAAACAGTAACTCCAGTTTAATTTTCATATATCAATACAAAGGAAATAGAAAACTAAGAAAATCTACAAATATTCATATCGATTTAAAACAGTAGTACCAATTTACTCACCTTCAAAAGAAAACTATACATATATATTTATTTTGTTAAAAATGGGGTAAAGGAATTTACTCTCAAAGAGTAAAAGATATAAAGCTGTAAATATGATAGCAATTGTCAAAAAAATGATGAAGTGATAAGTTCTTTTGTTTTAATAAAACAAATTGCAGCAATCAGTTCCTTACCTTGAGTGTTTGAAGTTATTGAAAAATATAACTGCAAACTTACAAAATGATTATTTTATCGTATTTCAACTATTTTATTTTTTTTTATTTAAAGGATGAATCATACACTTACAAAATCATTAGTAATTCAACCGTATCTTTTATTAATTGTTTGGTGAACCATAATGGATCTTACATTTGGACAATAAATTTGAAACAAAATTGATGAAATGAATTTCGATGGTATCTTTTTCTTTAAAGTTGTAACAGAAACAGTTTTAAAAGATAGTATTAACAATTCTCAATCATGTTTAATAATCACAGTTTATACAACGTCGTATCTTCATCTCAGAGAATATGATGCTTTCTCCGTTGGGTAGACCTTTCCAGTAAATGGAGGTTGAATCCTGGTTGGAACCGTAGACACCGTTAAGGTTTGTGTAATCGCCATCACATGCTTCATGCCACCAACCACCCTGTGTGATATCGGCACAATCGTTGTTACTTTCAGTATTGTCCCTGTCATATGTACTGAATGCTTTACCATTCTGATCGCTAAGATCATCACTGAGACCTGCAAGACATAAAGATATCGATGGAATAATAACAGATGAGATATACGGTAGATACCTGCATTAGCATCTCTGATTTATTGTGCACAAATGATATTTAGCCTCTGGAGTGTTCTTTATTTCACAAAGATATTTATTTGACCAAAATATTCACAATAATTTCACGGATTGGCTTCAATGCATACAACTTTTTTAGAACGTGCAAATGGATAGATTGAGAAAAAGTAAACACTACGTTGTCATAGCTTAGATTAGGTAACATGCTGTTTGATTAATTTCCGTAAATTATTCAGTCCCCACCGTCTTAATAATTAAATTCAATATTGCCCATATGCTTGTTATTATTCTAACACTGAGAATAATGAGAATATTATCTCAAAGTTCAGCTGGGAACAAGTTTTACATGTGCAAGCATGAAATTGCTTTCTACAAATTCAGTCCTATTATGATCATTTCAAAATTATTACAATATTATAGAGAAATAAAAAAGGAACAGAATGAACAATCAGCGACATTTTGGTCAAAACAATCAAACAGAAGAGTAAATGCCGGGATGTGTTGTACATGTCATATGTATTGAGTGAGCTTAGATATTTCTGACAGGTACTATCACTGGAACCAGCAAGTAATAACATTTTCGATTTCAAGGAGAGTAGAAAGGAGAGTGGGAAAAGGAGGTCACGATATAAAGAACCATTTACCCTGATTTTTACTTAACCGGTTCGATATATTGTGGAATAATCTTGGGCCTCATTCCTTATGCTTACTCTTCATATGTTTAATTTTCAAGGATAATGGACATATGGTTTTTAGCAACACAACGATAGACCAATCCTAAATGTGTACAGTTTCTGACTTATATATCATAGAGTTCATAAACCATTTATTTTGATGTAAACAAAATTTAGAGGATGCCAAAAGTTTCAAGCTCCCATATGTAGTATCTTTCTCATGAGTTTTTTTTTCTATTCTCAATTTTATTTGTTTGCTTTTTTCTATTTTCCATATTGAATCTCTTAACTCTATTGCTAGCATTCTCTTCATCAATGTTGATAATCCACAAGATGCTCTATTCCAGATAAGCAGTGGCGGCATAAAGGAAGGCGGTATCAGGGGATTTGCCCCAATCATGATGCTCCCCCTCCTAGTTTCCCCTCCCCTCGTCGGCTTCTCTAAACAATTCAATACTGATGCCCATGTGACCCCACAATTGGTCTGTGATGTGTTCTTTATACAGTTGCATTTTTCCACTTTTAGAATCCAATCCCCCCCCCACCCCCGTAAAAAAGAACAACAACAACAACTTGGCACATATTGCTTTTTCTTTGTGTTTCTTTTCATAATTTCAAATTAGAATGTTGCTGTGAAGCGTATTCTAGTTTGTGTTAAGATATTGTTTACTTGTTGCTATTATGACGTCACACATGGCTTGCGTTTGGTGGTTTGCTCTGTGGTGTGGCGGGCTATAAATCACGCGCTATTAGAAGGGTGTACAGATGTTTTGTTTTGAATGATTCGGTTTGTGGGGCTGGAAGACAGATAAACCGGTTCAAGTTGGTTGAGTGCTCATTTGCATGTGCTCATCTGCATATTGGGTTGGCACTCAACCAATCAAGAGTTGGGTGAGGGGTTAGCTATAAGTTTGGAACAATCAGGTTCAAGGACAGAGCGCGTGCCTTGTGCATCGCGTCGTAATTTGTTATTTTGGAATCGGGGGTTTAAGTGTCTCCTAAAGACGTATCGGGGAGTTTAAGTTCATCTCCCGAAGCCTACATACGTATAACAGAGGGCTCCGTAATTTATATCTATAATCAGCATTTATGCTCGTGTATTTTCATCATCCCAAGTTAAAATTATATTCATCATTGAGATTATATACCAAGAGTTAATCAAAAAGAACTTATTAATCAAATATCCGCTTTTGAAGACTATTTATGATTATTTATGTTTACGCTCGGTTTAACGTTACTCGTGTAAGGCCCGGCTTACCGTTACCAACTTATACCTGGAACTATTAAAAATAAGCCTTACATTCCCACTGAAACCGCTTTCATCATTATCTTGTATTAACTTCAATTTTATAGTGTCAGCAAGTATTGTACTAAGTAAAGAAAATCATTAAAAGTTGAAACACATGTGGTGTGATGATGTCATATTTAGACTTGCTCAAGTCTTCAGCCTTGATATCTTCCAATGATGGAATAAGCTTTTTCTTAACTTTTGGAGGAAGTTGTCCACACATATTTCTCTAACACAACGACCAATGATCACAGGGGACTTTGTGTCTCCTTTACCAAATTAGCAAAAGCAATACAAATCATCACATACTTAACTTAAGGGGAAAGTTTACATAAGATCACACAAATTTTCACCTGGAGAAAGCAAACAGCATGAGAACTGTTTCTGCTTGAACTCATAACCTTAGGCCAATATTTAACACTCACGTCTAGAAACGAACGGAATCACTATGGATTTGCAAACACAATTGCGTTTGTCTACTTACTGTTGGTGTCATGAAAGTTAGATGCATGCAACTCGTACTTTCCCCCCTCTTCCTTGATGTGAAATTTCAGATAACAAGCGTGGTATGTAGTCCCACTGCTGCCCACAAGATGGATCTGAAGTCTATACTCCTTATTCTTTGTCAGGTAATGTAACTTTTCATTTCCAAGCCAAAACTCATGATCCAGCTGCCCAAACCCATCTTTATAGCTGGCCCAGTTACGATTGAAGTCGACAGAACCGTTCACACGACGCTGAAAAACCTTTGCAAGAAAACAAACAAACAAGAACAAATTAAAGGAATACAATAAGAAAAGAAGAAAAATGGTTAAAGGTCAAAGATTAAATATACCTAGACATTCACGGTTTATTGCGCGGGACAGATGTAAGATTTTACAAAGGAGGTGGTGGTTCTGGGGTCCTTGAAGCCGACTCCCATGTAAGGGGTGTGGCTCCTTCCTCTGAGAACATAAAAAATTATTTTAGACATAGAATAGTGCATTTCGAGGCATATTTAGGGTTATAAATTATGTATTCACACAAGGTTTTTTTAATAACTACTTTTATTTACTGATTTTGTGTTGGTATGGAATTGAAAAAGGAGTGTGGTGTAGAACCTCAAATCCCTTGATCTGTGCCTGTATTGAAACTATCTACCCATTCCCAAGACTCCATAAAATGTTTCAGGATATTAACATGCGAGATATGTTCCCGACAATACACCAACAGCCATAGAACTAACGATTAATCACTCAAGGCATGACTTGTGGTATAACTTTAGTGTTGATACGTCATAGTCCAACAAGTATGATACCTTGGGTGCTCTGTAGTGTTTCTCTGGCTGTTAGGTTTCTAGAAATGCAGCTTTAAAAATTATTCACCTCTGCAATGCTCCTTTAATGCTAAATGGTTGGTAACGTCGGCTCCTCAGTTCAGGCCCAACATTTAAAAGTTAAGCCATTATTTTTAAATGTATACAATGATCTCAACCAAAAATGTGCTTTTATTTGCAAGTGAACAACAGAGCACCCCTACTTAACCTCCTTTCTCCAAACATTTGACAAAATCACAGTAATTTGTTAACCGAGTTCAAAAGCAGCTAGCTAGTCTATGCCTTACGATCTCATAAGAACAACAGAGCAACATTTGACGACATTCAACATCATTTCTGCTTGACAAATTTGTCATGAGTTGTAGACAATATCTGAGCCTGTTGCTCACAAATTCAATCCGGTGGCAAGGTTGTAAGGTTTCAATAAATAATTATCAAAGCAACTTTTCTGATTCCATGAAATGCAATTGATATCCTAGATTCATGATCAAATTCTCATACCAATGCAGTCCATTACCATTTTTAGTCAAATTTAAATTCAAGTGATGAAAGCAATATTGTAAACAATCCCAATTCCTATTTGTGTTTGATTATTATATAATATGCAAAAAAAAAAGAATTTGGGTACATGTTTAGCAATCAAATAAAAATATATATATAAATGAAAAAAATACTGATACCTTGTAAAGTATCGCTCACTTTAAGTAAAAAATAATGATATAAAGGGAGCGCTCCTTTGATGAATCGCAATGTTAATAGTTAAAGGTTAAACGCCATACTTTTGAAGAAATCGTCGGATTACTAGCCGAATGCAAAAGTTGCTAGCTAGACTATATATACTGTCGTGTAATTGTTTCCCTCTATGACGCATATAAGTTTCCGTATTTTAACTTTCATATTTTATTATTAACATGCGTTGTAGCACGCCTTTCAACGAGACATACCATCGCGCTGCGGTGCAACCTTGCAGTTCACATTATATATTCAAACGTATAACGTTCAGTGGAGATGTTAAGGTATGTTGTTGTTTAGTTGCTTGTCAACGTTTATTTAGCTGTATATTTAATAGGGGAGTGTAAAGTGTAGTTATCCAGCGTATTATTTGTATTGCGGGCTAGGCTATTATGGTGGGGATTGTTTACACGTGGTTCTGCTTGGTTAGGCCTGTGAGCTCGTTCTTTTATGACCTGATACTGGTCGAAAGATGTATACAGTTGCTATGAACCTACTTTTTACTTGTTTACCCTAAGTTGTGTATGTATATGCTTATATGCTAAGTTATAAGTTGACCTAGAGGTTACAGGTTCTAGTCGGCTGAATATTTCTTCCTTTGTTGGCAAGGCTACTGGGAATGTTTTGTCGAATGTTTTGTACGGATGTCCTTAAGTGCCGTAAGTTTTAAACACATAGTTAAAGGTTACATATAAGTTTCAGTTGGGCTTATTTCACACCGTTATGTGGGGAAAAACTGGTAACCATGTTGTGGCATAATTTTCTTACTACTTACTAAGTATGCTTTATGCAACTATTTACACTGTTTTCTTCCCTTTTTCCTTTCAGAAATCTTACACAGTTGTTGAATCTAGTTTATAATAAAGAAAGACAACATATTGCAGCAACGTGTCAAAGACAGAATTTCTCAAATCAATTATTTACATCCATTTCACAACATATACCTTAAATTTCCCTCCCAGCTCGCCGGTTGAAATGTTGGCATTTCAACACTTTCCTAAAACCACAGAGTTCTTCCCTGTACAAGATAGTATAGATGGAGTTCAGGGTACAGTAAATAACAATGGTTGTAAACCTTCTATTTACTTACAGTCCATCCATGTAGGTAGCATAACTTCAAGTTCGGAACAATAACAGTCTCCATATCGCAATAAGCTTCAAAAGGGCCTTCAGTCCAACCATTAGGTGTGATGTTGTATATGCCACTCATCTTGCACCCAGCTTTGTAGATTGCTGTACAGTCTCTCAGGATACCATTAACAATACTCATTATCTGGAATTAAATGAAGAGTAAGGTTAGCTTGGGAGTTATGATAATGGAGATATTAATGGAAATATAAGGAATAACAAGGCAAGATGAGGGATGGTAATTAGAGGAATAGGAACTCGAAAAGAGAGCAATTCAGCAATTGTTTGAAGTTTTTCTTGCTTGATTCTGTTACTAACATACCTTTCATATAAGTTAATGGCAATGATTAGGTTTCAGTTTCAGTTGATCTATTATTTTCATCTCTGAGGAGGAATATGAGTCACACTACTACAACGAAGGGGAGCAGAAAGATACGAGATGAGGAGGCGATTAGTGTGTATGTAGAGAAGATCTTTGACACTTTTGTTACAGGTTGTATCTACAGCTATGCATCCATGGTATGTAACTCTTGTCATGCAACTAGTCTACCTGCCTTTGTATTTTATGCTTGCTTTAAATGTTGGCTCTTTTGTATCTGTTTTGTATGTGCCATTTAAATGGTAAGAAAAGAGGGCAGAGAGGAAAAGGTGGTGGTTGGAATGAAGTAAACGGAGAGTAACCCTCATTTGCCATATAACTTCTCGTATAACCCCGAACACATAACGTACGGTGAAGGTGCCGGGCAGAGCTTTTTCTGAAACAGATCACCAAGAATACTTATATTCCACGAAGGTGTTAAAGCCAGCACCCTGTTATTGTTGTGAAATGTTGTGAAAGATTTCAGGAGAACGTCCAAAGTTTGTAGTTCTGTTATGACGTATGACCTGTAATTTCTAGTTTAGTTAATCATTTTCCGAGAAACGTAAAGGAGCTTACTTCTACTAGAATATCACCCGGGAAGGATTTGGGGAACACTTTGTTGAAAGCAAGATCACCTATTTACCGTTGGATTTCTGGAGACATGTGGTTCCTCTTAATATGTTCTGCGATATGCAGGTGATTGTAAATAGAACATTATCAGTGAAATTACTTGATAAATACCTATCGATTTACAACAGGCATTATTACAAATACTTCCAAGTTTAAACAAGAATTTAAATATTACTAGTAAAACATAATTTGTTGTTTTTGGAATATTAGGTGATGCCGTATAGATAAATGCACATTTTAATTATTAATTTTATATTTAATACAAAACAATTCTGTAGTTTTTGGTGTCGATAAAACAGCAGCCAGAAGAAAGGAGAACAGGAGGTTGTCAAAATGGCTTTAATGTTACATTTTCTAGGACAGTTTTATGACCTTATATTTAATTAGGCCTAAACTAAAAGTTTACTGAGCATGCTCCAGCTTTGGCGGTGGTTGCTCCAGCTTTGTTGGTGGTGGTTGCTCCAGCTTTGTTGGTGGTGGTTGCTCCAGCTTTGGTGTTGGTTGCTCCAGCTTTGGTGTTGGTTGCTCCAGCTTTGGTGGTGGTTGCTCCAGCTTTGTTGGTGGTGGTTGCTCCAGCTTTGGTGGTGGTTGCTCCAGCTTTGTTGATGGTGGTTGCTCCAGCTTTGGTGTTGGTTGCTACAGCTTTGGTTGTGGTTGCTCCAGCTTTGGTGGTGGTTGCTCCAGCTTTGGTGGTGGTTGCTCCAGCTTTGGTGGTGGTTGCTCCAGCTTTGGTGGTGGGGGTGTCAGCTTTTGTGTTGGTGGTTATTGCACCAGCTTTGGGGGCGATGGGGCAAGCTTGAAAAGGAAGATAAGAAAAGGGATGAGAGGAGAGGGAAGACGTTTCCTTTCAAAACTTGTTTTATTTGCATAAATATAATATCACTGTTGTCATCAAACGATAATCATTATTTTCCTATCTATTTGAGGTATTGTTTGAACAATGAAATAAAACTGTCTCTACTAAAAGCTATTTCAAGCAAGCTTACTCCCTCTCTCTCATTATTACAAACTTGTTTCTTTCCAAGGAACGGTAGCATGTTTTACATATATTAAGACATGATTCACTTTTGTCAATTGTCATTAATCAATTTCCCTCCTAACGTATGATTATCTGCCATTTTCACCTCTTTATTCCCCTCATTGTGTCTCATACAGTACTATCTTAAAACATTTTTAATTGATATTTCGTCGATTGTTTACATTTTCATCTTCCAAAGATTGTAAAGAAATGGAAACAAAAGGAAACCAGAATGCAAAATGCATTGAGGTTTCGATGACTTCAATGCACCAGACTTCTGCTTGTTAGTATAACCAGAACTAGCTGTTACAATGACACTATGGCATGATAACACAGGTCAGTCTACTGTACGTGGCTATACACACCTCCATCAAAAACAATAGGGGTCTTGTACTCAATATTATGAATCCACACACAAAGTATTAGAGGTATCCACGATTTCCATCGTTACATCATGTAAAAGGTTTTTCAGAGTTTGACCTCTGGTGACCTATTGGAGATTTGACCTCACAAGCAATAGGATTCTTGTACTCAATATGGCAAATCCATATACCATGTATGAAAAGTATCCATGATTTCTACCATGAGAAATCATGTTGTGAAGGTTTTCAGGCCTCGACAAATATTTTTGAAATACTTGCTATTTGGAGACGGTGACTAAAAATCTACTCGCCAAATTCCACTCGCCACTAGGCCTATGATTGTTGGTCAAGTCTCCAAAGTACAGATCTGCAACATCAATACTTTCTATGAACAAATGTTAGGCAGTTAGGCAGATGCATGGTGCTACGTAATTGCGCATTAGAAAGTCAGGTTTCTTTGCAGTACAATATTAAAACTTTTTCCACCAAAAGTAAGTGTTGAACAATCATAAATCATAAATAAGCAGCTACTGTAGGCCTACTGCAGTGTCTCAAAAAATTAAAAATAAAACATCTGTAAAAATACCTACGAAGATAGCTTGGCTTCTGTTACATTAGGGCTCCTCTACTTTACTAGGCATGTACTATACAGAAACTAGGTGTGCGGGAGACCTATGCATATACAGTACCTCACTGCTACTTTGAACCGCTGCTCAAGTAGAGCAGCGACTTCGTACATTTTCCTAATTATTTATATGGCTTTTAGCTGCAGATTGATGCGCGAAAAATATCGCTATTACTCCATTTTACTGCCTAAATCAAAGCAATCTTTTACGCAATGATAATCTGAGGTTGTAAGAGCATCTCTCTTCCAAAATCCTAGCAGTAACAACAGCAAACTTGTCTCGAAACTCCTTAAATTGTTCTATAATTTGCGAATTATGACTGATAGCCAGTAGGAAAATTGCCTTAAGAAATAATGAAGGAGAGGTTTTGCCATCTTAAGTGTATTGGTATTCTGACTCGTATTCTTCACGTTGTTGTGTAAACGAACCCTATTCTACCCAACCGTTGCTGGCCTAGACAACAAGAAATTGCTCACAGGCCTACCCAGGTTTGTTCAAGTTGTCCCATAATCATAAATGTGAGGAAAGTCGAACGTTACTTTTAAGGCCTAGCTATGCTGAAACTGGTGGAAGAGACTACACAAATTGCGATCAACAGCCGATCCAGACAAAAGCTTGTGAACTCACTGCCAAACTAATACCGTTTTACACAATTATTTCGATGTGGTCATAGTAAAAAATCTAACTAGACGAACTGTTAGTTTCATAAACGCTGCCTGGTGAAAACGAAACTACATCCAAGGTGAAATAAATACGACGAAAAACGTCCAATAGAACCGCTGTACTGCAAAGTACACCTTTTTTGCACGCAAAATAAGGCTTCCAAGCGGCACCTTGAAGCCAATGCAAATTTGGTCCAGCTTTCTGTTTTAGATTCTACGGATGCCCATAGGCTCATCTCCAATTGCCCATAGCCTCCTATTAGTATGAGGCGTAACGCACATTGGGAGAGACGATAGCTTATAAAACAAGGTTCCACAATTTGGAGTCTCGTGACTCCAAATGACCTTTGACCTCAATCAAATTTTGTACTGAACGCGTACCAACTACATACTAAATATGAGATTCGTCCAACCTTCCCTCCTTGAGTTTTTGTCTTTACTTGAACTTAATGTGGTACTCCTTCACACGCAATACGAGATTGATCCAAGCTTTCCTTCTTGAGATATCGTGTTTACAAGGTTTACACAATTTGACCTCTAGTGATCTCATATGACCTTTGCCCTCCACCAAAAACAATAGGATTCTTCTACTTGCTTTAATGCATCCACATGCCAAGTATGAGAAGTTCCCATGCTTCCTAACTTGAGATATTGTCTTTACAAGGTTTCCACAGTTTGACCTCTGGTGATCTTAGATGAACTTTAACTTCCACCAAAGCAATAGGGTTCTTCTACTCAATATGGGGCATCTACATGCCAAGTACAAATGGTATCCATGATTCCTGTCTTGAAATATTGTGTTTACAAGCTGGGCACCACACACACACACACACATTCACACAGTACAACCCCACGCATACACTCTCACAGACCATCATGACTGCATAGGTTTCTATTGTCATCAAAACCAAGACTTACCACTAAACGCTTGGCACGAAACGCTGAGAGTAAATATTGAATGTGTACGATATATTTACCTTCCATAAGTTTATGACATATTTACCAAAATCGTTCATTTGTTTCATTTCAAATTAGAAACGAAGTCAAACAAAGGCAAGCTGTTTTTAGAATTCCATCTACTTTCATCTCATAAGTTAGAATTCGCATTTTCAACCCTTCTATGATATGATAATTGAACAAGATCAAAAACAAAATGGATGGTAGATATGGAACGTGCTGTAGGCCCTAGAATAAAAGCCTCCTCTTAATCACACATGTTCGAGGCTGGTGTGGGATTGGAAGTTGGGTTTGGTTGGCATTGGGGTTTGGGTGAAGGTGACTATAAGGTCGGGATCGATTAGAGGAGGGTTTTTGGAGAAAGCAGAGGTGGGATGGGGAGTGGGGGAGAGGAATGTAAGATGGGAATGGGTATGATATGGGTTAAGAGCTCATCTGGAAAAACAAAAGTTTTACCAAGTTCTGACTCTCTTATTGTAGTCATTCTAAGAAATATAGAAGTGCTTACTTCTGTAATAGGTAGCTGTCATTTAGACTAAGGCCTGCATCAATTTCAAGTAGTTGCACTAAAGAAATTTGAAAGGAAACCTTCATGCAGAGAAGCAATACCATCATATACAGTATATCTCTGTCTATAGTGATTATGACGTCACTAAAATGTCTCAAACTAGTTTGGAAATGAACAGGTATGCGCCAGATGTCAATCATCTTTTTCACCATTTATCTAAAAGACTAACGTACTTGCTTCGTTTCAGGCTGGTGATACAGTAGATAATGGCTGGCTTAACGAAAAGAGAAATATATACTTCAGACTGATAGATATCGTATCTCAATGTCCTGTTGCTAACTCTAGATGTGGTTAGTAGCGCAGGCTAGGCTGGTGCGGTACCCCGGGGCCAAGGTAAAGTAATATCGCTGAAACCAAACAAGTAACTATTGGTACTAAACCTGCAGACAGTACACCAAACTGGCCCTTTGTGTACATTGTATTAGTGCATATTGCTTATTCATCTAGATGTCCCATTCTTTTGTCTTCAATCGGGCCGACCAAAATAGTATTAAGGCGATCAGCCCAGTAATGTAAGTAAAATGCCCCCAGTGTACTGTTTAAGGCCCCTGGGAATAATAAAAACGGGCCCTTCAATTGGAAGTCGGGCCCCACTATAAATTAGATGGATTTAATTGATAGTAAATATCTTGCAGGAATGTTATTATGTGTTACTCAGTCTGTTATAATGTATGT
Organism: Apostichopus japonicus; assembly: GCF_037975245.1. Lineage (NCBI taxonomy): Eukaryota > Metazoa > Echinodermata > Holothuroidea > Aspidochirotida > Stichopodidae > Apostichopus > Apostichopus japonicus. Next base: position 15,208,640 of record NC_092571.1, read on the forward strand.
TTTGCGTTCATTGCATATAATTAACACAAATCCACTTATAAGACCACCAATGTTATGAAAACATTTCTTCATTGGATACTTAAAGTTCTAGGAAAAATGTTAACACGCAGGGACAGTAGTAAGCTAGGGTTGCATAGCATAGCCTACTCACAATGTGTTATTACATTGTTCTAAAGTTACTGTGTTTACTTTGACAAAAGCATTGGTATCTTATTAAAACTATTGGAGGACAAGTGTTAAGAAATCATCTGATTTTATTCATTTTAAGTACTGCTCAGTACAGTTTTCACCTGACACAAAACAATTCAAAAGAAACACTGTCCTTACAAGAGAACGCATGAGAGTGGCATATCCGGGTGAGTAGAGGTGCAAAATATTAATAATTGTCCACCCAATATCTAGAATAAATGTAATTAGATAATGTAGTGTCTTGAAAGTTGCCTCCTACCTTTTTAATTAATGGATTAAAGTAACCAACTGCTTCAAAGGCGAGCTTTCCATGGCTACATGACATTTTATTCACCAGATTTTAGTGATACCTCCTTTCATAATTTCAAAATGATATTTAGCTCTGTCCCATCTTTATTGTTATCAAATGATGATCAATATTTTCATATCTATTTGAAGTATTGTTTGAACAACCACAAAAGATTGTCCTGATCAAAGGCAATGTCAAGCTCCCTCTCTCGCTCTCTCGTTATAGCAAACAATTTATGTTTTCCGTGAATCGGTAACATGTACTTTAGGTCGAGACATCATTATTAACTTTTGCCATTCTTGATTTTTCCTCCTGTGTAATTAAGGGCCATTTTCACCTCTTTATTTCCCTCATGGTTTCTCATATTATATTAAAACGTTTCTAATCAATATTGTTTTCATTTTTCAATTGTCTAAAATCTACATAAAACATTTATGATTGTAAATAAATTGGAGAAAAAGGAAAGAAAGGAGGGTAACAAAAGGAACCAAGGTAACCTGAAAGAGACTTTACTTTTCATTTCGGCAATAAATGCTAAGATTAAACATTGAACTTGTGCGATTATTTACCTTCAGTAATATATTTCATTTTAAAGACCTCAAATCAGGAACGAAGTCAAACGAAGGGCAAACCATTATTAGAATTTATACGTACTTTCATCTTGTAAGATATGATTCGTATCAACAACCCTTATTATCCAAGAGTTGAACAAAACGAAATGATTGATAGATATGGAACTTGGCCTTGCCTACGATACACACCACTCCTTCATGACGCATGTTATGCATACACCAAATTAAAGCTTGGAGTCCTGAGGTGGATGCTGGGATTGGAAATTGGGTGGATTGACATTGGGGTTGGGAGAAGGTGACTATGAGGTCAGGATAGATTAGAGGAGGGTTTTGGATGAAGGCAGAGGTGGGGAGGGTGGGGTAGGGAGAGAAGTATGAGATGTAATGTAAGATTGGGTGGGTGTAATATAGATTTATGTTAAAGCTCATCTTGCCTGCAGCTCAAATAATTTATCAATTTTTGATACATGGATTCTCTCAAGTTCTGACCTTCTTGGGTTTTCTCAGATATGAAGAAGCTTTTACTTCTACCAGGGAGTTGTTATCTAGACTATAAGGACTGAATCAATTTAATTAGTTGCACTAAAGAAATTTGAAATGAAATATTGATGCAGCGCAGCAAAACCATCATGTCCCTGTCTATGTTGATTATGACGTCACTAAAATGTCTGAAACGCCATTCTACTTTTAAACATAAATGAAATTTTTCATTTTTTTTAATTACCGCATTTCCAAGCAACTAAACATAGCATTTGGATACTTGAAAGTTGTTGTTAGGTAGTTTCAAAGATGTGTTGGAATATGTGTTGGATGTGTAAGAATTGATTATTTGTATCCATTCATACATTTCTGTTGTTATTTTTTTTTTCATAATCTCATGTCACTTCTTACTAAATTCACTACAGGTTAGGCCCTATTTGAATTTTATCCCTTTAAGAAGTCAATGAAAGTTGTTTGTTTGTCATTTTCATTCAGATAATTTCATTCAGACAGTTTGCTATTAGTCTCAATAGATAGCAACAGCAACCGTTAATAGGCTAGCATCGATACACGTGTACAGTATATGAACACATGGTAGGCTGAGCTCATTTTGTTGGTCATTGGCTTGGAAACCAGCTGACCTGTGCCAGACTTCAAACATCTATTGCACCATTTATACAACAGACTAAAGCATTTGTTTATTTTCAAGCTGACCGGTGATAGATAATGACACGCTTACAGAAAAGAAAAATAAACACTTCAAATTGGTAGACATAGTCTCTCGATGTACTGTTGTTAACTCTAGATTTGGTCAATAGCGGAGGCTAGGCCGTTGCAGTCTATTGGGGCAAAAGTAAAGTAATTCCGCCAAAACCAAACAGGTTGGTATTGGTATGAACCTGTGCAGTCAGTAATCCAAAGTGGCCCCATGTCCTTGTTTTAGCGCACATTGATTATTCATCTACATATGATGTTCCATTCTTTAATCTACAGTACATCGGGTATAGTATTAAGACGGCCAGCCCGTTTCTAAAATGTCCCCAATGTACTGCTTTAGGCCCCTCAGAACAATAAAAAACAGGCCCTTGAATCGAAAGTCAGGCCATATATACAAACTAGATACATTTCACATTTATACATTTATGTATACAGATACATCTAGCAGGATCATCACATAAGAGCACCTCGGTTCATCAGCCGTTTTTTTTTGCATTCAGCTGGGAAGAATTGAGAATTATAGTAGCACAATCTTCCATTTAGAATTACTTAAATAGATCTTAATTATAGTCTAAATATACCAAAGAATGAACCATTTGACTTCCAAGTTTTTCTTTTCTTGAGAACTGTCGACCCCGATCACCACCCCCCCCCCCTGCTACACGAGAGTAAGCTTCGATAAACCCACAACTGCATCCCTCCTTTATCAAATACTTCATGGCCCTCCATGATCTTTTGAGTGTGCACAATCTTGCATTTTGCAGCTACAGTACTTATATGGACCTAAACTATAGTCTAAATATGCCTCATAATTCACCATTTGACACTAACAAAAACAAATTCTTGGAGAAGCTTCATTTATCCCAGGGCAGCTCCCGTTCTTCATAAAATCTTTGCCTCTGGAACTTCCACCAAAGTTCCTTACCAAAATCAGTTGGGGGAGAGAGTTTGAATTTTTGCCCCCCCCCCCCAACATGGAAATCCTGTGCACGCTACTGATACGCTATGAATGTAAAATGTTGCAAAATGTCAAATTTTAGTCTGCCTTTGACAAACCATGTAATAAGAAAGCTGCATTAGTCTTTAGATTGAATATCAAGAACAGAGAAGAGATATTAATACTTTATTGACAATTTGTTGGATCCAGAAAGCAAAAAGCATCAACCATTTAATTCACTGGTAAGGATTGTAAAGTATGGAATTGTTATTTCAATTCCTATCTGAAATATCCTGTAGACACATAGATTGTATGAATAATAAGGACATTTTCTGTTACCAATTTTGAGCTTGAAACTCCCTTCAAAATTTGTTATTATAGACTGAGAGATCTACATGACATTGGTTAAAGGCACAGTGAAATATTCTGACAACCTACAAGTCACCTGGTATAAATCACAAAACTGCCAATTTGAGACCAATTGAGCCAATCTTTGAACCCTTGAGCCAATTTTTCCACCATTTGAGATACAGTAACCTGTTGACCCTGTTGATACCCCCCCCCCCGGGGTGAAAATGGAGAACTGGCACTTAAGTGTGCTTAAAGCAATACTACATATGAACTTTCCTTGAACTTTCCTGGATGACTTATAGAGCCCCAACTGAACTGGATCTGACCAAACTATGTTCACCAAGAGATATTTCAATACGAGGCGTTTTGAGCTATTGGCTGTCAAAGACGACCTATTTTGTACATCAGAGCAACTTTACAACCTCATTAATTGAGAAAAGCTACAACCCTGAGTTTGGTTAGTTGTCGGCACTTCATATTTACAAGTTAGTTAAAAAACCCTCACAGCTCTCACATGGTTACGTTGGTAAAAAGAACTGGCATCAAAACCCCTCTTCATGCAGAATCGCAGCATGAAATAACAACTTAGCTGCACAACTTACAAATATATTACAGGAAATCATGTAATCAATATTGTGTATTGTTTGGACTGGACATACATCAGTAAAAATAGCACTTTTTTGCAAAAAATAACCAAATTGAATAGTTTGGCATTTTTAAGTTGACGTAATTCCACAAGATCATATTATTTAGTCTATAGGCTTTTTAATAGAAATATAATAGGATATTTAATTGCTGGAAATCAGACCTCACAAGAAAATGCCACGGTGGCGACAAATTGCGGAATTTCAAAGTGTGATGATTCGGCAAATTTTGAAGCAATGCAACTGAAATTTTCAGAATATGCTCATTTCATGGTGCTCTAATCATGCAATGATGGTGGTAATTTTTGGAGAGAGTCCAGCAACGGCCATCCGATCGCGACATTTGACACGGAATGACCCGTATGCCAAATTGGCAGAGACTGTCATACCTTTATACGTAAGAAATATTACTTTCCATGTTTATATTATAATTGATTATTGTAAAAGGTCAAAGATGATGAGGACAATGAGGTCAAACAGCTTGTCACACACTCCTGAACTGTAAGGTTCATGGATTGTCTCAGCATGAGCTGTTTTGCCTTTGTGAGTAACATGTCACTGAATGTCAATATTAACTAAAAGGATTGCCTGTTTGTTGACAAGTTCACTTATATACCCTTTGGCTTTGTACATAATTTTATCAAGTTAACTTGTGTGCGATATGACAGGTTAAAAATAACAACTGATCTTTGAACGGTAAATTAAAATACCATGCTAGAGTTTTACAGATGTAATGTACTGTAAAGTACTGTACATCTTTCGTATTGGCTAATCAGTATAAACGAAAATGTATGAAATTTGGAAGTATGAACATAACAAGAAGTAAATACGGTTTAAGGATGTGCATCTGCAGCTTGATAAGTATGGTAGTACTTTTGTTATTCTCCATGAAAGAGGGAGGTTGGCTGGGGGGGGGGGGTTGGGTGGGTGATTCACACTTTACACTCTAACAATTAACAAAGAACAATATGTGTAAACTGGTACATATTGGTGAAAAGGGGCAGCAGAGGGGAAGTGTGGCGAGTATTATATTTTAATCAGGAGTATTTTAACAATTATATTGTGCTTACCTTGTCCATTGATAGTCACACACACTAGTGATAGGAACAGCAGATGAGAAAGCAACATCTTGCTTGAAACTGGTTGACCAAGAACGGGAGTTTCCTCTTCTTGAAAGTCCTGTCCAACACAGAAAAACAACAAGGAAAACAGCCTGTCACTTCCAAGATAATAGGGAATGAAATGACTCTATTCCTAATGGAGAGATTATTCATATCAGGCTTAAACAATGACGTGAGAAATTAAAACATGAATATTCATTTTGATGTTCATTCCAATCACTGATTGGCTGAATACAAACATTTATGTCATAACAGCTCAATCTACTGAGATTCTACTGTTCTGAAGAGGCAGCAATGATATACACTACAGCTCTGTGTATCTGCAGAAGCTTACTTCAAATAAAAATGATAATTAAATCTCAAATCTCAAGGTTCATAGACATGAAATTTGCACTTCTTAACCTATGAAGATAAAAATAACAATTCTGAATAAAAGACACACGTTTATGACAATAGTCAACATAATAAAGATTTCAAATTTCAAATTTTTAATAACAATAACATAAGGCAGTTTCAGCATCGATTTTTATCATATGCTGCTCATATATTTCTATATTTTCTACGAACTATAGAACACCAAAATAAATACATTTTCTAAAATCCAGAGACACAAACTAAAACATAACTCTTTAAAAATGGGGAGAAAGTAATTGTTGTCTTTATCTCTGTTGCAAAAAGTACTTGTAACCTTTTTGTCTGTTTTGACAAGCTTAACGTACCCTTTACAGAGGCTTCCTGTCTAGATCTTGCTTGACGGATTCACTACAATATACCTGGATATCTTTCAAGTATTGAATGCTCTGGAAATCCCACTCACTGAAAACAAAGAAAAAAGGAATTGTTTCTATTTCTAGTGACTGAAGATGAAAGTAAATATCCTAAAACCGTCATTGGCTATCTGTTCCTGTTTCAACATTTTTGGTCTCATGGGTAAAGTAAAGGGAAATTTACAGCCAAGCTTATCAAAAAAGGGATTTACAGACTTATATAAATATGGAAAAAACTGAAGATGAAAGTGTCATACTCTGAAACCATCATTGATCATCTGTTCCTGTTTTAACTGTTTGGTCATAATCCTTACTCTGCCATTTAAGGAATCCACTAGAGTATAGAGAGCCCTTCACTTTCAGAGTGCAGTTCACCTTTCTCCTTAGTTAGACTGGTCACTTTCAATTGAATCTCATCAAGAGCATTCTGAAATAACAAGATGTGGACAACAATGTAAGGGAAAAAAACAAATTAACAGTTATTTCTTATGAGTTTCTCTTAAGCTTAGTCTTGTAACTGAACATTGGAGTACTTCAAAGAGATTACTTAAAGAAACTAAAGATGAATGAAGTCATAAAGAGCTTGAGCAGCAACACAAGACTGACTCTCTAGGTACTAAATGTGCAAAATAAATATTAATTGAAAGTGTGAACAAATATACTGCAATATAATAGGTAAACTACTCTACTGTAAAATAGCATGTTCAATGGTAGCTCTCACCAGTAATGGGGATAATGTGAACAGTTACAACCTCCAGTATTATTTTTTTTCAGAAACTTTTTGCATTATTTATCATCATCATGGTAACAAGTTTGAAGACCATCAAAGAAGACCTTAAATTACTACTAACCATTTGTCATGTTTCATGGTACACATGCCCACAGGGACATGCAGAGACCACCTGATGATCTAACTCCAGACATTCTGAACAGATGGTACAGACAACACTTGGCATGATTAAACAGCCAATCAGCAGCAATGCACTAGGATACCATCTCTGTGTGAAAAACAACACAATTAGAATAAATACAATTATGTATTTGTAGTAGCCAGACTTGTTGTGCATATACAAAGTTAGGGGTAGGGTAGGGATATGAGTACCAGTTCAAAGCCTTGAGGATGAGTACCACAAAATTTTCTGAGTACCAGTGCAAAGCCAGAGTGATCCAAATTACTGTGATCATTTACAAGAACAGTTTCACACTGACATCTAAGCCTAAACTTCACAAAGTTCTAACTCTAAATCCAATTTAAAGTTGCTTAGAAACACATTGTAGCAAAAGCATTGTATGGTAACTACCGTCATAATTACATTCCAGAACAAGGTTTATATACATATCTTCCCAGATATATACATCTTAGTAACTCAGAAATTTTGTCCTTTATACCATGGCATCAAATACCTTAAAATAACTATGATTCCTGTAGAAATTTCCAGTTCTATGCTAACACCAAAATATGTGACAAAAATCCCATTCAGCTAACTATTGCAATTATGAGGTCATTGCTGTAAATTTGGCCAATGTTATATGATGGAATACTGTAAGTTTGCGATAGTAATGGCAATAAAGTTCTTTTAAAGGATAGCAGTAATGACAATCTTGCTGATGTTACTCACTGGTTTAGTTCTATCCTTCAGCTATTTGATTTCATAGACGGTTTGACCAAATTGCACCGTAAGTTGAGAGAATTATACAGTACTTGAATTAAAGGTGCAAGTCAAACTAATTTTATACTACAATCCAGCATTGTAATGTAATACATAAACAGCATTGAAATTTCACAAAAATATATCAAAATACAAAATAGATGTTTTCATTGTTTCACTGTGGCAAATTTTGCCATTTCTGTTATGGGTTTGCAGATTGAAATTTTTATTGAAAAAGTGGCTGCAAGTTGACTCAAAGAAATACACTGTATATCATTATAACTACATGTGTAACACAGGGTTCCAGTTACTATGCAGTGCCATTCCAGCACCATAGGTTTCGATCCTTCCCCGATGGCGGAAAGGCTCGAAACCCATGTCGGAGAGATACATTTAAGGAATGGATTTTAGGTACTAATTTAGAATCCGTACCAATCGACCCTACTTCCTAACCCCTAACCCTATTCCCTACTTCCTTACCCTACTCCCTAAACCCTAAATATATTCCCTACTTCCTAACCCTAATTCCTAACCCTACTCCTTAACCCTACTTTCTAACCCCTAACCTTATTCTGCCGATTCGAAGTAAGCTTTCCCATTCATATGGTACGGATTCTAAAGTTAGGCCGGATTGTACACAGGAATTAATTTGTAAAACTTTTTTGATTCGCGTGGAAGGATAGGTACACCGTCTTCAAATGTGATGGTTTGCTGGATAGACTGAATTGTAGTTAAGACAAGATTGGGGAATAGATGCACAGTCTTTTATGTACATGTTGATTGAATAGTTTAAAAATGTAAGTTCGTAAGAGTCGATACACTGTCTTCAAATGTATAATATAGGCTAGGCCTAACCTTGCAGTAACACTAACTTCCTGACTAACAGTAACAGTACACTTGCCTAGGAACAAACAATATGTGATTTGTTCAAAGGCCTAGCCTAGCCTTTGCTTGAGTTTGGACACTTGAGGAAAGTAAAACCATTATACCTCTTTCACTCCGGCAAAGCCGTGTTAGACACGGTAATACAATTAATTTAATTTTAGCAAATGTTCTGCCGATTCTACCGTACTCTGGCTGACGGCAGCGTTATAACTTTTATGACAGGGCCGTATATATAGCGCGCTGACTGAAAATTGAACAGGCCGCCGTAAACTTAGCGGGCGTATAGAACGCCATGTAAACTTTAAAGTAGAACGATAGTGACAGAAAAAAATCTCTCATTTTCATATATAATGTAGTTTATATGTTACCAAGCAACATTTTTTTTTAATTTTCCAAATAGCACACCGGAAAGTTATAAAAACGGGATTATAACATCGTTTTTTTGTCTCCGTAATTTAGGAATTTGCAAACACTGCAACAGCCCTCATATCAGTGAATGACGTCACTGTGATGATCTTTTCTGTTTGTGCACTGTTCAGTACGGAGCTGTGCGTGCATTTCGTGTCATCATAACTGTTATTTTAGTTTAATTTTCCGGCGTATTGTTCAAGACAAAAATAGATAATGAATATCATGGTGTTTCTTGATTTCTTCACCACGTGTTTACAAGTTTTTTTTTACGAAATTTGCGGCGATTTCGCAACGATTTCCCAATATCTGAAGAGGTAACTCGCAAGCTGACCCAAAGTAACGTAAATCTCAAGATCACGTTTTTGGCGGGTTTTATACAGAGTGATGTATGAATGTGCTCACTTACCAGTCAAACTGGCACAATAACAATAGTGATGATAGTCTCAAACGTAGATTAGTATAACATCCGAAAGAAAATACAAAGTTCTAAACAAAGTAGATTCGCTTGTATGCACTAGGCCTACTGTTAAACATAAACGTTCCTTGTTCCGTGCGTCATTAAATCCAACAGAAAGGTTTCATTGAGCTTGAAATACAACCGCATTTGAACTTAATCGAGTAGTTAGTCTAGCTCGAAAAATTTTCTCACTACATGCAATACCTAGGGTGTTACTAAAACGAATGACAATTGCGTTACACGTAACGAATGACAATATGTTTTACACACTAAAAAATTGCGTTAACTAAAACGAATGACAGTAATGACAGCACAGACATTTGCTTCAACCGGATATCACAGTTCAGACTTCGTGGGTATCTAGATCTAGTATAGTACGGACAAGATAAAAACGCACCTTATAGCAAGCGAAATTGTAAGTCTGATTTTAAAAAGTAAATTTAACGTCATTTTTCCGATATTAATTGTTAGAAACTGACAATACTATAATCTTGAAACGGCTTCAGTTATCTTTCTATATAAATCTACAGAGGTAAAAAGCACAGCACTCAAGCGCATTCTCACACAAAATCTTTCCTGTGGTTTCTATCCGTAAATTACACCAAAACCCTACAACCACGTAACATGCGATTTTCCTCAAATCATTTTTGCGCAGAAAACCCAATAACCGCATTTACTCCACACCGTTATTCATTCTATCTCCACTCACCACCGTCCTTCGTTGTCATTCGTTGTCATTCGTTGTCATTCGCTGTCATTCGCTGTCATTCGCTGTCATTCGCTGTCATTCGCTGTCATTCGCTGTCATTCGCTGTCATTCGCTGTCATTCGCAAATGATAATTTACCCTGTACAAAGTCAATTGTCATTCGGTCATTCGCTGTCATTCGTTTTAGTTTGTCCCCAATACCTATTGCGTTTATTCACAGGCATGCCTCGTGGTTTGGGCTTCAGGAGGAGACGTATTCTAGCACAACTTCACGTAGGTCCGCAAACGGTACTTTCACACTGTGCAAACATAAGTGACAGTGTGCGCTACCGTAAGTAATACTTATTCGATGTTTTGTTTCACTCGAGCATACACCAGGCGCGGCGGAACGGAAAAATTATTGGGGGGGGGGGGGCTAATGTGTGGAGACTATCTAAGGGGAGCGCCACCATGAGTTGGCGCGGAGCTTACAATAAAATTTGGGGTTTTTCAAACCCCCAGGTGGCCGGAAACGGCACTTTCCGAGTGTTTTATGCTGCGAATAACTAGCCCTAAAATATTGGTCTCAAGCCTGCAATTTCTCAGATTGCACGCAAAAATCTGTAAAAACATTGTAATTTGTATATTCGATGGTGTTATAAGAGAGTAGATATTACTCGTAGTGTACTCGCAAAGACGTTTTTGAGTGTAGTAAGGGGATGTTGGAGAACTGGATGAAATGAGGCAAGTCATTGGCTTAAGACGAAGCCTTGTGTTGCGCTTACCGGTATCCACACTCACTGTTTCCACTTTTCACGGGGCATGAAGACACGGTTGGGCTGACTATGTGGTCTATAGCCAGGGGACGGGCCGAGGGTCCCCCCAGCTTTTACTTAAATTATTACATCTATATAGTATACGTGTGCATCGGACAGATCGACAAGTATGCATTGAAAAATGGGCAGATGCACGTTTCGGAGCCTTGGTAAATATTGGGGGGGGGGGGGCTTATCAAGCATTTGCCCCCTCAACTTTTTCATTGGGGGGCTGAGCCCCCCCCCCCCCCAAGCCCCCCCCCCCCGGTTCCGCCGCCACTGGCATACACACATTTCCTATTCGTATTACATTTAAAGTGGTTTGGAGGGTATGAACACATCTCTGCCCAAAAAAAAAACTCTGCCTAAGCGACGTCCATGCCCCAATTGAAATTTGCACGTGGATTCTCTCCTCATATAGTCATTAGGTTGTTCACGTCTGACATGTCTTCCAGTTCCAGCACTTGCTGTTGCATTTATCGGGATATATATAAGTAATGCGGCATAAAAGCATCAATCTTTCAAACTTTTTTTACTTTAGTGACCTTGCCACACAATGATGGAGAGACGACGTCTTTTCTTCATAGGCGAATCTGTGTTTTTCTTCGCCAGCTTTGTTGGCACTGCAGTGGTCTTTAACATCGGTCTGCATTTTCCTGACACATTCAACTTTTTCTGCATCAAATATTTAGGGTCCCAATCATCTTCTGTGAAGTGGGCAGAACAAACTTTCACATTCTTGCCATCAGAAACTCCTTGTGCGATGAAGTCTTTCCTGGTTCTCCTCACAAATCGTATCCAGAGTTTCCGATTTCTCTCACTACTTTTTCCGCTTGGAAAATTGAAAAAAACTTATTGTAGAGTCCACATTCGTTCTGTTGCATCCCCCTACAACGCAATTTCTTGGCATTTTGCTAGTGGTTTAGGTTGTTTGTCGAGTCCAATATAGAGTAGGTTGCAACTAAACTTACACACTAAGTGCACACAGCTGAAGTACGCTACGCCGAGCTCACTTTGTTCATCATCATAACGACGTCACATGTCACTGTAGATCACGTGATCATTAGATCACGTGATCATCATATCGCTTTTCGCGAAAAGCCCAATTTTTGTTTAAAAAGTCAACGAGTTTAGGAATTTTTTTAAGCCTCTCCCAACATCGGATTGACTTGAATTTTCACATGTGTAATATGGAAACCAACTAGAATACTCTTGAATAAAATCGTATTTTTTCGTCGATGCTGAAAAATCACTATCGTTCATCTTTAATTCAACTAACGCAACTAATATACTACTGTACAGAGCCGTTCATAGTCTATCTACGGTTCTGCTACTGCATAAGTCTAGCGCCCTCTTTTTAGCAGACGTCTACATTTTGTCAATGGCGTCGCCAAGGGGGGCCAGGGGGGCACGTGCCCCCCTGGAAAGCCGAGTGCCCCCCATCTGAGATTTGGGGTTGGTAAAAAAATATATATATATTTTGTTATAATCAACTCCCATCATCTGAGTTGGTTTTTCATAAGGACATAGAAGCACAGTAATTCGTATTTTCTTCAAATGAGCTGCGAAAAAATGAAAAAGTTTATCCTTGAACGTCGGGTATCGAAGTCGTAACCCGCGCCATCACAACAGGTTTCGATATGTACATTGAATGTGTCAGTGCTCACGCCATACCAGCGGATATTCACGTCCGCTTCGCGAGCTACATGACTGTGAGAATAGAGGGTACTGCAATATGTTGCCTTGGTCTGAGGTTGACAGGTTAGGAGCTGACGAAATGTGAGAATGTGAGCGTCCGCAGGCACCATACTTGCCTATATTTGTGGACCCATATATTAACCCTGTTGTGTAGGGGGTGCAGAGGTCATTTGAGGTCAGATGCTTGTAGGAACAAATGGCGAATGTTCACACCTGCATACTAAGCCATACTCGATGTGTGATCAAACTTTGGATTGCATGGTGAGATCCCTGATAGGAGCCAATAACGATGCTGGAACCTGTTACATCTTAATTGATAATGGGCGAAAACGAGAAGGACAAGGAAGGAGTCGGGGTCATGCACACATTAATTCAACAAATGTAGGTTCTATTGATAGGGTTAGGCATAATATCGACAGCATGTGGTTCATATCCTCTGCAAAATTCTGCGCCTTGTTAAAATCATTACCTCAAAAATAGCAATTTCTGGAGATATCTTCAGATCGAATTTAGCATCAAATGTGGCAGCATTTTGCATCTAGCCCATCCTCCGTATGCGAAATTTTCCAAAGGGGAGGGGGGCAATGGCGGTGGAACCGTGGGGCCTGGGGGCTCAGCCCCCCAATGAAAAATTTGAGGGGGCAAATGCATGATAAGCCCCCCCCCCCAATATTTACCAAGGCTCCGAAACGTGCATCTGCCCATTTTTCAATGCATACTTGTCGATCTGTCCGATGCACACGTATACTATATAGGTGTGATAAATTTAGTAAATGCTGGGGGGACCCTCGGCCCGTCCCCTGGCTATAGACCACATTGTCACCCCAACCGCGTCTTCCCGCCCCGTGAAAGTGGAAGCAGTGAGTGTGAGTACCGGTGAGCGCAACACAACATCGTCTTAAGCCAATGACTTGCTTCATTTCAGCCAGTTCTCCAACATCCCCTTACTACACTCAAAAACATCTTTGCGAGTACACTACGAGTAATAGCTACTCTCTTTAAACACCATCGAATATAAAAATTACAATGTTTTTACAGACTTTTACGTGCAATCTGAGAAATTGCAGGCTTGAGACCCATATTTTAGGGCTAGGTATTTGCAGCATAAAACACTCGGGAAGTGCCGTTTCCGACCATCTGGGGGTTTGAAAAACCCAAAATTTTCTTGTACGATCCGCGCCAACCGATGGTGGCGCTCCGCTTAGATAGTCTCTACACTTACCCTCTCCCCGCGCAATAATTTTCCCGTTCCACCGCGCCTGGAGGGGGCACCCCTCCCCTTAGACCCCTCCCCCAGGACGGCGATCCATATCCACCTAAGTGCCCCCCCATCAAATGCTGGTGCCCCCCCAGACTGAAAAGTCTGGTGACGCCACTGCATTTTGTAGCTTCATGTTGTTGATATGTCACTTGTTGCAAACACGCACAGCTTTTGTGGCGAACACGCACTTTATAGACCGACCATACATGCTGTTTGTAACACACTTTTGGTAAAACTATATATGTTTACTATACTAATATACATGAATTTCATGAGATGCTATATGCTATAGCTTTAAATACCTTTCATGGGTGGCAGTGTGCCATTGGTGGATGTAACTCTCAGAGTTGTGACGAGTTCCCTTTAACACTGAGTCGATTCGCTACTAGGCATTTTATCATGGCTAGGGAAGAGTATGTTCAAGCATTGTATTATTCCTTGGACAAAGCTTGGTTTGAAATCTAGTGTTAGAGCCTAAAGATAAACAATTATTCGAAATAAAGAGATTAGACAAATCTCTTAGAGTTATGACTTTTTAAACAAAGCAAGTCTGAAGTTGTAACCATATCAGATTTACTGTTGGAAATTTAGCTAGAATTGCTTAGTATTCCTTATTGACTGGGGTGAGTGGGGATTAACCCCACTCCTCCCCCCCCCCCCGAACCCGCACAAATATTTAAAAGTTGTTATTAACACTAATAGTATACGAATATATTACATGCATCTTATTAGTGAATTTAGCGTAAATACCATTTTCTAAATGTTGATACTTGGAAGTTGTCTCTATAGCTTTCTATTGCTTTGTGAACGTGATGCAAACATGCAGATGTGACTTCACAGTTGCACATCGAGAGGTTTTTCATTTTCCTAATACCCATTACTAGATAACAACAATGAAGATATGTACTCAGTGATTAATCTTTGCCCAGTGAAAATAACTTTTTCGGGCGTCCTCAGAACAAAAGCATCAAATGTGTATCATTTAAAAACTTAAATTATTTAAAATAAGCTAGTTTTCTACTTTTTGGAAATAATTGAGTCCATAATGGATTGACTCTAAGGACATCAAATAAAAGCACTTTTGAACTCTTGTGTTTGGTACTGCATTGTTTTTTTGTTAAAGAAGTAAGAAAATTCCTGCGAAATGCTGGTCGAAATTATATTACAATAAGGTTAACAAATATCAAACGATCCATTGAGGTATCCATGTTTGCTGATTAATTTTTCATTTGAAACTGGTTGACATAATGTTACTTTTACACATATATATGACTCATTATGTTTTATAAAGGAAGTTTTATATCAATATTACTTTCTATCCTTCATTTAATAATTCTTGGCTTTATTTTTTACAGTTTCTAAATACATTTGACAATTCATTTGTTGGCTTAATTATCAAATGAAGCATATATTAAAAGCTGACCAGAGAATAGGTTATTTTGAAGAAAATAATTTAAGATAGATGGCTGGTTGACATGCTGTATGTATGGGTGAATATACAGAATAAAACCAACAAAGACGCGTTAAAATGATGTTATCTGTTCTAGCTTTTTTACGTGTAGCACGTATAGATTCACATGAAGAGCTTAATGGAAGTTTAGGCGGGCAGTGGTAGGGTGGGTAATTAGTGGGGGTAGGGTGGGGAAATGTGTCAGTTGGAGAGCTGATGAAGTTGGACCTAGTACTGGGAAACAAATTGCTTCCCAAATAAACAAGAAGAGTTTAAAAAACAGCAGATGGGTAAATGACATTCACCACATTTATTCACTAAATACACTTAGTATATATGTATATAAATAAATATATATATATTTATAGTATATAGTATATATGTATATAAATATATATATATATATATACACATATAAATATATATATATATATATTTATATATATATATATTTATATTTTTATGTATATATTTATTTATATATATATATATATATATATATATATAAATATATATATATATTTATATTTTTACGTACATATTTATTTATATATATATATATATATATATATATATATATATATATATATATATATATGTATATATATATATATATATATACAGCATTGTGGTCAAGTGGTTAAGGCAGTGGACTTGTGATCTAAGGATTGCAGGTTCGAGTCCTGGCCAGATCATTGCGTTGTGTCCTTGGGCAAGGCACTTTATCTCCATTGCCTCTCTTCACCCAGGTGTATGAATGGGGACTTGTGAGGTAACTTGTAAATATAGTTGTGTGCGCCGGCTTGTGGCTGCACCCTATGGGAAGTTCCCCAGGGGACACGTGGATGTGGTGCACTGTGGTGTCCCAGGAGAGACTGATTGAATTGTGCACACTTTGGTGTGTGGGTGTGACAAGTTACCAATGACCAAGGGTTAAGTTGTAAAGTCATGTGAGGAGGCATTAGCCTCATACAAGACTGTAAACCTTCAACTTTATATATATATATATATATATATATATATATATATATATATATATATATATATATATATATATATATATATACATAAACATCTATATATCTATTATTATATCTTGAGTAAATATTAACATTAAATTTCCAATTCCGTATATAATGTGCGCTAAGTTAAATCATATTAGTCAATACGTTTGAAATACAAAACGATTCCCATATGATTAACGTAATACTTACATCGATAAGACCATACCTACTATGCTACCTCTCACCCCCCCCCCCCCTCCCCTTCAAATCAACATTCTGTTTAAGGTTTCTAAATATAGTGCAAGACCTCAGGCTACTTTAATTCACTGTAACACAAAATAAGTGTTTGTTAGAATTAAATTTAATAAAAAATGACCCACTTTTGTTGGAGCTGTTATCTAAGCCATTGCAATGTAAATCCATGAAGATCCCAAATTAAGATTTAACACCTATTTCCCAAGCATCTATGTGTGCTCACATTTGAGGAGGAACCAACAAGTTTGAATACAATGATCTAGGTTACAATGTCCATTACATATACCAATATGACAAAAGTGGTGATGATAATAAAAGTATATTGTTTTTATGTATAAGTACAATATTATATTTTTATAGCTTGTGGTCTTCTACTCAATCAATTACATTAAACACTAAACATAAAACACAAAAATAAGTTTTCTTTTCTTCATTTTGTTAAACAATTTCAGGGTATTTTTGTTTATTTTAAACTAAAATACATGTTATTTTTATCTAATTTTTTTAGATCGATCTGTTTTCTGTTTTAATTTCCATTATTCTCAAAGTATTGGCTTTTTGGTAAGAATTATTTACATCCTTTCAAGGAGTACAATATCCTATAAATAAAATAAAATAACAAATCTGTTTTGAATAATATTTTCTGACACAAGTCTTTTGCAGGGTTGACGATTTAGGTTAAACAGTAACTCCAGTTTATTTTTCATTTATCAATACAAACAAAATAGAAAACTAAGAAAATGTACAAATATTCATATCGATTTAAAACAGTAGTACCAATTTACTCACCTTCAAGAGAAAACTATACATATATATTGTCAAAAATGGGGTAAAGGGATTTACTCTCAAAAAGTAAAAGATATTAATCTGTAACTATGATAGCAATTGTCAACAAAATGATGAAGTGATAAGTTCTTTTGTTTTAAAGAACAAATTGCAGCAATCAGTTCCTTACTTTGAGTGTTTGAAGATATTGAAAAATATAACTGCAAACTTACAAAAGGATTATTTTATCGTATTTCAACTCTTTGATTTTTTTTTATATAAAGGAT
Source organism: Apostichopus japonicus (assembly GCF_037975245.1). NCBI lineage: Eukaryota > Metazoa > Echinodermata > Holothuroidea > Aspidochirotida > Stichopodidae > Apostichopus > Apostichopus japonicus. The sequence goes on from NC_092571.1 coordinate 15,226,331, forward strand.
GAATCATACACTTACAAAATCATTAGTTTTTCAACCGTATTAATTTTTAACTGTTTGGTGAACCATAATGGATCTTACATTTGGACAATTAATTCGCAACAAAACAAACAAATACTTGCTCATACTAATAAGTAAATCGTAATTTTTCAATAAAAAGTTTAATTTAATTAAATGTCGATGTGATAGATTTACCAATTTCATGCAAAACATCACTTTGGTAAAATTCTAATGAAATTGATAATGAGTTCAATTCAATTCAATAAAGTGTTCAATTATAAAGCACTTGACTTGAGTCATTTGTTCATATATTTACAAATTAATCAAATTATCAAGATGCAGCAAGTACTCATTTTGAATTTGAAAGGAGGGGGGGGGGGGCACTTTATGTGATTGATATGGATTTTCAAAGTTGTAGGCACGACTATCTGAGCTCCGCGCCACTATCGGTTGGCGCGGAGCGTACAAGAAAATTTTGGTTTTACAAACCCCCCCGGATGGCCGGAAACAGCCCTTCCCGAGTGTTCATTCTGATTCCCTGGCCTCTTGCTAACTTGAGACACCTCATTTAATATCACTTTTAAACCCCAAAAACAAACGAGTTAAAGTAGTACGTAATTCAATACTACATAATGTATTTAAAATGAGCAAGGTACATGTACAGAGTAGTCTTACTTTTCAACTTCTGATACTTGTAGGTACAAAGATAGGCCAGAAATGTCTTTGATACAACTATAGCCAGTAAGATCTTTGATACAACTGTAGCTAGTAAATGTTTAAGTTAGCCCATGGAGGTCTGTTTTTACCTCCATGGTTAGCCTAATGAGAGAAGGCGAGAGCTATCCGATGATTGCCATCTTATGCAAATTTCTCAACTGTTTTCTCAACTGAAATATTATCTGCGTAAACGGGTTCTTAACTAGATGTTAAAAAACTAGGGTCACCTAATTTAGTCATATTCTTGCTACGTTCATTTCAATAGTTTTTTCCTGTCTAGACTCTTAAACTCGTCCATCAAGTTAATGGATTTGAATTATGGGTGTTTTTAAAAAAGATAACTTGGCCAAAAAAAGTGTAGGCCGGGCCTACAGTGGTGCTACATACTGGCTACGCCCCTGATCATATGATATCATTTTATCAGCTAATTTTGTTTCCTGTTTGAATACTTTTACATGTTCTCTTAAATAATATATCAGAAAGACAAACATAGTGCTCTTTTACAATTTTTTCCAGATGGGTTATTCTTGTTTATTGTCCAATGTCTGGACTTTAATACATTTGACGAACTTAACTGATGGACAATATAAACTTTCATATTTTGTAATATAGCCAGATAAGCAGTGGCCTAAAAACAAATATCGTTATCGCAGTGTATTAGCAGTGTAATAATTAATTATAGGAAGTGCGTATCACGTATGATTGCTAGCTTAGCTTCATAACATGCTGTTCGTGCAACAACAATTAGGACAAATCATAGAAAGGATGAGAACGAACGTTGTCGACGTTGTTGTGCATACGGTTCGTGACATTCCATAGAGTGCGGTTAGGTAGGCAATATGTATTTTATTACGCAGTGGCCAACTGTAGGCTTGTAGTAGGCTATAGGCTAAATTTAGCTTATTGCATCTGCCAAACTAAGTGAGTGGTTGAATCAGTAGGCGTGAATGTTACTACGATTACAATCGAGTTAACAGAGCTGACGAGTATTCAAGATCAAAAGAGCACTGACAAAATACCATGCTAAAAAAAAGACCGTTTAAAAAAAAAAAATCGACACTGAAAGGGGGGAGCCGACTGCTCCCCCTGCCCCCCCCCCCCTGGATACGTCCCTGTATCTGAAGTTTCTTGACAAAAAAAAGTCAGCCTTTCGACATCTTTGTTATTTTCATTGGCATATTTCATTGCAGTTTCAGAAATGATTTCGTTGGCATCCTATTTTTTAAATTTGTAAAAGAAACAGTTGAAAAGATAGTATTAACATTTCTCAATCATGTTAATTACAGTTTATACAATGTCGTATCTTCATCTCAGAGGATATGATGCTTTCTCCTTTGGGTAGACCTTTCCAGTAAATGGAGGTTGAATCCTGGTTGGAACCGTAGACACCGTTAAGGTTTGTGTAACCGCCATTACATGCTTCATGCCACCAACCACCCTGTTTGACATCGGCACAATCGTTGTTACTTTCAGTATTGTCCCTGTCATATGTACTGAATGCTTTACCATTCTGATCGCTGAGACCACCCCTGAGACCTGCAAGACATAAAGATATCGATGGAATAATTACAGAGCGATATACGGTAGATACCTGCATTAGCATCTCTGATTTATTGTTCACAAATGACATTTAGCCTTTGTAGTGCTCTTTATTTCACGAAGATATTTATTTGACCAAAATATTCACAATGATTTAACGGATTGGCTGAAATGCATACAACTTTTTCAGAACGTGCAAATGGATAGATTGAGAAAAAATAAACACTACATTGTCATAGCTTAGATTAGGTAATCTGTTGTTTGATTAATTTCCGTAAATTATTCAGTCCCCACCGTCTTAATAATTAAATTTGATATTGTCCATATGCTTGTTATTATTCTAACACTGAGAGTAATGAGAATACTCACTCCAAGTTCAGCTAGGAACAAGTTTTACATGTGCAAGCATGAAATTGCTTTCGACAAATTCAGTCCTATTATGATCATTTCAAAATTATTACAATATTATAGAGAAATAAAAAAGGAACAGAATGAACAATCAGTGACATTTTGGTCAAAACAATCAAACAGAAGATTAAATGCCCGGATGTGTTGTACATGTCATATGTATTGAGTGAGCTTAGATATTTCTGACAGGTACTATCACTGGAACCTGCAAGTAACAACATTTTTGATATCAAGGAGAGTGGAAAGGAGAGTGGGAAAAGGAGGTCACAATATAAAGAATCATTTACCCTGATTTTTTACTTAACCGGTTAGATGTATCGAGGAATAATCTTGGGCCTCATTCCTTATGCTTACTCTTCATATTTTTAATTTTCAAGAATAATGGACAGATGCTTTTTAGCAACACAAGGATAGACCAATCCTATATATGTACAGTTTCTGACTTATATATCATAGAGTTCATAAACCATTTATTTTGATGTAAACAAAATTTAGAGGATGCCAAAAATTCCAAGATCTCATATAGTAGAATCTTTCTCATGACTTTTTTTTTTTATTCTCAATTTTCTTTGTTTGTTTTTTTTTATTTTCCATATTGAATCCCTTAACTCTATTGCTAGCATTCTCTTCATCAACGTTGATAACCCACAAGATGCTCTATTCCAGATAAGCAGTGGCGGCATAAAGGAAGGCGGTATCAGGGATTTGCCCCAATCATGATGCTCCCCTCCTAGTTTCCCCTTCCCTCGTCAGCTTCTCTAGACAAAAACTGATGCCCATGTGACCCCAAAATTGGTCTGTGATGTGTTCTTTATACAGTTGCATTTTTCCACTTTTAGAATCCAACCCCCCCCCCCCCACCCCCGTAAAAAGAAGAACAACAACAACTTGACACATATTGCTTTTTCTTTTTGTTTCTTTTCATAATTTCAAATTAGAATGTTGCTGTGAAACGTATTCTAGTTTGTGTTAACATATTGTTTTCATGTTGTTATTATGATGTCACACATGGCTTGCGTTTAGTGGTTTGCCCTGTGGTGTGGCGGGCTATGAATCACGCGCTATTAGAAGCGTGTACAGATGTTTTGTTTTGAATGATTCGGTTTGTGGGGCTGGAAGACAGCCAAACTGGTTCAAATTGGTTGAGTGCTCATTTGCATGTGCTCATCTGCATATCGGGTTGGCACTCGACCAATCAAGAGTTGGGTGAGGGGTTAGCTATACGTTTGGGCCAATCAGGTTCATGGGTAGAGTGTGTGCCCTGTGCATCGCTTCGTAATTTGTTATTTTGGAATCGGGGGTTTAAGTGTCTTCTAAAGACGTATCGGGAGTTTAAGTTTATCTCCCGAAGCCTACATACGTATAACAGAGGGCTCCGTAATTCATATTTATAATCAGCATTTATGCTCGTTTGTTTTAATCATCCCACGTTATAGTTATATTCATCATTGAGTTTATATACAATACCAAGAGTTAATCAAAAGGAACTTATTAATCAAATATCCGCTTTTGAAGACTATTTATGAAGACTTTCATGTTTGCGCTCGGCTTAACGTTACTAGTGTAAGGCCTGGCTTACCGTTACCAACTTATACCTGGAACTATCAAAAATAAGCCTTACATTGCCACTGAAACCGCTGTCATCATTATATCGTATTAACTTCAATTTTATAGTGTCAGCATTTGCAAAATCCATCTCTGTTACAGAAAATAAGTATTGTACTAAGTAAAAAAAATCATTAAAAGTTGAAACACATGTGGTGTGATGATGTCATATTTAGACTTGCTCATGTCTTCAGCCTTGATATCTCTCAGTGATGGACTAAGCTTTTTCTTAGCTTTTGGAGGAAGCTGTCCAAACAGATTCTCTAACACAGCGACAAATGACCACAGGGGACTTTGTGTCTCCTTTAACAAATTAGCGAAAGCAATACAAATCATCACACCCTTAACTTAAGGGGAAAGTTTACATAAGATCACACAAATTTTCACCTGGAAAAAGCAAACAGAATGAGAACTGTTACTGCTTGAACTCATAACCTTAGGCCAATATTTAACACTCACGTCTAGAAACGAAAGGAATCACTATGGATTTGCAAACACAATTGTGTTTTTCTACTTACTGTTGGTGCCATGAAATCCAGACGCATGCAACTTGTAATTTTCCCCCTCTTTCTTGATGTGAAATTTCATATAACAAACGTGGTATGATATCCCTTTGTTGCACTCAATATCGATCCGAAGTCTTTGTTTGCGGTCATTCTTTGTCAGGTAATGCAACTTTTCATTTCCAAGCCAAAACTCATGATTCATCTGTCCAAACCCTTCTTTATAGCTGGTCCAGTTACGGTTGAAATTGACAGAACCGTTCACACGACGCTGAAAAACCTTTACAAGAAAACAAACAAGCAAGAACAAAAGTAAAGGATTAAAAAACGAAAAGAAGCAAAATGATTAAAGGTCAAAAATTAAATACACCTTGACATTCACTGTTTATTTCGCGGGCGGATGTAAGATTTTACAAAGGAGGGTGGGGTGTGGCCGACTCCCATGTAAGGGGTGTTTGCTCCTTCCTCTGAGAACATAAACAAATCATATTAGACATAGAATAGTGCATTTCGAGGCATATTTAAGGTTATAAATTATGTGTACACGCAAGGCTTTGTTAATAACTACTTTTATTTATTTATTTTGTGTGGGTATGGCATTGGAAAAGCAGTGTGGTGTAGAACCTCATATCCCTTGATCTGTGCCTGTATTGAAACTATCTACTTATTCACCAGACTCCTTAAAAATGTTCAGGATATTAGCATGCGAGATATGTTAGCAACGATATACCAACAGCCATAGAACTAACGATTAATCACTCAAGGCATGACTTTTGGCATAACTTTAGTGTTGATACGTCATAGTCCACCAACAATGATACCTTGGGTGCTCCGTAGTGTTTGTATAGCTGTTAGGTTTCTAGAAATGCAGCTTTAAAAATTGTTCACGTCTGCAATGCTCCTTTAATGCTAAATGGTTGATAAAGTCGGCTCCTCAGTTCAGGCCCAAATTTTTAAAGTTAAGCCATTATTTTTAAATGTTTACAATGATCTCAACCAAAAATGTGCTTTTATTTGCAAGTGAACAACAGAGCGCCCTTACTTAACCTCCTTTCTCCAAACAATTGAAGAAATCGCAGTAATTTGTTAACCGAATGCAAAAGCAGCTAGCTAGTCTATACCTTAAGTATCCCTCCGAATTCATGTGAACAACAGAGCAACATTTGACGACATTCAACATCATTTCCGCCTGACAAATTTGCCATGACTTGTAAACATTATTTGAGGCTGTTGCTCACAAATACAACAGGGTGGCAAGGTTGTAAGGTTTCAATAAAGAATTATCAAAGCAACCTTTCTGATTCCATGAAATGCAATTGATATCCTAGATTTGTTATCAAATTCTCATACCAATGCAGTCCATCATCCTTTTTAGTCAACTCTTATGAAAGCAATATTGTTAACATTTCCATTTCCTATTTGCTTTTGATTATTTTATAATATGCAAATATTGGGTTTTGAGGTACATGTTTAGGAACCAAATGGAAATATTATGAAAACATACTGATAACTTGTAAAGTATGAAAACATTGCTTGAAGTAAAAATATTGATATAAAGGGAGTGAGGTAGAACTAGTTTAATGAACCGCATACTTTTGATAAAACTGCAGGATAAGTAGCCAAATGCAAACATGCTAGCTGGACTATTCCTTAAATTTCCCTCCCAGCTTGCCGGTTGAGATGCTGGCATTTCAACACCTTCCTCAAACCACAGAGTTCTTCTCTGTACAAGGTAGTATAGATGGAGTTCAGGGTACAGTAAATAACAATGGTAGTAAACCTTCTAGATACTTACAGTCCATCCATGTCCCCTGCACCAGTTCCGATCAGTAAGATTCTTCATATCGCAATAAGCTTCAAAGGGGGCTTCAGTCCAACCATTAGGTGTGATGTTGTATATGCCACTCTCCCTGCACCCAGCTATGTAGATTGCTCTACAGTCTTTCAGGCCACCATCAATAATGCTCATACTCTGGAATTAAATGAAGAGTAAGGTTAGCTTGGGAGTTATGATAATGGAGATATTAATACAATGGAAATATGATGAATAATAAAGCAAGATTAGGGATGGTAATTAGAGGAATAGGAACTCGAAAAGAGAGCAATTGTTTGAAGATTATCTTGCTTGATTTTGTTACTAACATCCCTTCATATAAGTTAAGAGCAATGATAAGGTTTTAATTTCAGTTGATCTATTATTTTCATCTCTGAGGAGGAATATGAGTCACACTACTACAACAAAGAGGAGCAGAATACTATGTGAGGAGGCAATTAGTGTGTATGTAGAGAAGATCTTTGACACTTTTGTTATAGGTTGTATCTGCAGCTATGCATCCATGGTATGTAACTCTTGTCATGCAATCAGTCTACCTGCCTTTGTGTTTTATGCTTGCTTTAAATATTTTCTCTTTTGTATCTTTGATCTCTGTTTTGTATGTGCCATTTAAATGGTAAGAAAAGAGGGCAGAGAGGAAAAGGTGGTGGTTGGAATGCAATGAATGGAGATTAACCCTCAGTTCGACATATAACTTCTCGTATAACCCCGAACACATAACGTATGGTGAGGGTGCCGGGCAGAGCTTTCTCTGATACAGATCATCAATAATGCGTTTATTCCACTAAGGTGTTAAACCCAGCACCCTGTTAATGTTATACATGTTGTGAAAGATTTCAGGAGAACGTCCAAAGTTAGTATTACCTGTAACTTCTAGTTTAGTTCATTTTTCGCAAAACATATTTGGAACTTACATCAACTAGAGTATAACTCGGAAAGAATTTGGGGAACAATTTTTGGAAAGCAAGATCACCTGTTTACCATTGGATTTCTGAAGACATGTGGTTCGTCTTAATATGTGCTGCCATGCATAGGTTACGGGTAAGGTTATACCAGACTCAATCTGTGTAGGTTTTTTTTTTAAAAAAAAAAATACAATTGTAGCGATATGTAGCTGATTGTAAACAGTACATTATTGGTGAAATGACTTGATAAATACCTTTCAGTTTACAACAGGCATTATTACAGGTACTTCCAAGTTTATTAAGAATTTTAATCTTACTAGAAAAACAAAATTTGCTGTTTTTGGAATATTTGGTGATGCCGTACAGATAAATGCACATTTCAATTGTTAATTTTATTTTTAAAACAAATAATATCAATTCTATATTTTTTGGTATCGATAAACAGCCGGCAGAAGGTGGAAGCAGAGAAGAAAGGAGGACAGGAAGTTGTTACATTTTCTAGTACAGTTTTATGACCTAATATTTAATTAGGAATACACTAAAGGGTTTACCGAGCATGCTCGAGCTTTGTTCATGCCAGCTTTGTTGGTGGTTACTCCAGCTTTGGTGGTGGTTGCTCCAGCGTTGGTGGTTGCTCCAGCTTTGGTGGTGGTTGCTCCAGCTTTGTTGGTGGGGGTGCCAGCTTTGGTGGTGGTTGCTCCAGCTTTGGTGGTGATTGCTCCAGCTTTGGTGGTGATTGTTCCAGCTTTGGTAGTGGTTGCTCCAGCTTTGGTGGTGGTTGCTCCAGCTTTGGTGGTGGTTGCTCCAGCTTTGGTGGTGGTTGCTCCATCTTTGTTGGTGGGGGTACCAGCTTTGGTGGTAGTTGCTCCAGGTGTGGTGGTGGGGGTACCAGCTTTGGTGGTGGTTGCTCCAGGTGTGGTGGTGGGGGCTTCAGCTTTGGCGGTGGTTGCTGAATCTTTGGTGGTGGTTGTCCTAGCTTTGGTGGTGGTTGCTCCAACATTGGTGGTGGTTGCTCCAACATTGTTGGTGGGGGTACCAGCATTGGTGGTGGTTGCTCCAGGTGTGGTGGTGGTTGCTCCAGGTGTGGTGGTGGGGGCTTCAGCTTTGGTGGTGGTTGCTCCATCTTTGGTGGTGATTGTTCCAGCTTTGGTGGTGGTTGTCCCAGTTTTGGTGGTGGTTGCTCCAGCTTTGGTGGTGGCTGCTCCAGCTTTGTTGGTGGGGGTGCCAGCTTTGGTGGTGGTTGCTCCAGCTTTGGTGGTGATTGCTTCAGCTTTGGTGGTGGTTGCTCCAGCTTTGGTGGTGGTTGCTCCAGCTTTGTTGGTGGATGCTCCAGCTTTGGTTGTGGTTGCTCCAGCTTTGGTGGGGGTACCAGCTTTGGTGGTGGTTGCTCCAGGTGTGGTGGTGGTTGCTCCAGCTTTGGTGGTGGTTGCTCCATCTTTGGTGGTGGTTGTCCCAGCTTTGGTGGTGTTTGTCCCAGCTTTGGTGGTGGTTGTCCCAGCTTTGGTGGTCGTTGCTCCAACATTGGTTGTGTGGGCTTCAGCTTTGGAGGTGGTTGCTCCAGCTGTGGTTGATGATATTAATGATTATATATTTCTCATTCTGCAGAACCATAAAAGATGTTTATCCAGAGGGCGGGACACCCTCTTTTTCAATCCCACATGAGAACAGTAGGCCAATATATCAGCACAACCTTAAGTACAGACTTAATTTACGGCCTAAATATGCCTCAGGATGCATCATTTCACCTGCAAGTTTCATGAAACAACTTTCTTACAACACTATAGAACATGTCCAACTACACCGTGTACGCTGTGTACCGTCCAAAGCTGATGTGATGCGAAACGAGAACTTAGCGTGATATGAAAATTCAGTGGCTCATTACTTACCTCACTCGGATGGGACAGTGTTTCTATACTGTGCTTGCATGTCTCGTTTCAAAAGCTACATACTGGCAGTATGAACAGTATGAATATCATGTTCATCAGGTTAAATGTTGGGAACTGTTTGTACTGCTAGTACGAATGATTTGGAGCATGACATAAGAGGACAGTTTAGAGTGGTATTAGCATTTGGGATTGTCCTAGCTGGCTGCTTACCTTCTGAATTACGTCTACATGTAAAAGTTCTACGAACTGCAAGAAAAATGAGAACAGTTAACAAAATACAAAAAAATACTGAGAATGACAAATAAGCTAGAGAAGGGGGGGGGGAGAGGAATTGGGGGAGTAGAGGGGAGGGCAATGGAGTGGAGGGGAATGGAATGGAGGGAGAGGATGGGAAGAGAAGGGAGGGGAACGTAGGAGGGAGAGGATATATATGTCTAGCTTTTATTGATTTTGAGAATTCTTTTACCAAAGATGTAATAGCTTCATAGCCGTGATATGAAGTGGTCCATCAGTTCAATCAAAGTGACGAGATAAATTAACATATTTTTCTTAAAAAAACACCTGCTTGCTTCCACTATATAAGGAGGCATATGAGTAGATGTGTTCATGTATAGCTTGTTTTTATTTCCCTCATGGTTTCTCATATTATATTAAATTGCGTTTAATTAATATTTATTGTTTCCATTTTAATCTTTCAATTGTCTAAAATCTACATAAGACATTTATAATTGTAAATAAACTGGGGGAAAAGGGAGAGAAAGAAAGGAAACAAAAAGGAGACCAAAGGGAACAAGGTAACCTGAAAGAGACTTTACTTTTCATATTGGCAATAAACGAAGTCCAAACGTTATTAGAATTATATACGTACTTTCATCTTGTAAGATAGGATTTAAATCGACAACCCTTATTGTCCAAGAGTTGAACAAACCATAAATGATTGCCTTCTTAACCACGCATGTTAAACATATTTACCAAATTAGAGCCTGGAGACCTTTGGTTGCCGCTGGGATTGGAAATTGGGTTTATTGTAATTCTGGTTTGGGAGAAGGTGGCTATGAGGTCGGGATAGATTAGGGCTTTGGATGAAGGCGGAGGTGGGGACGGTGGGGTAGAAAGGGGAGTATCAGATGGAATGTAAGATGGGATGGATGTGATATGGGTTTATGTTAAAGCTCATCTTGCCTGCAGTTACTGTAGTGTAAATAAGTTATCAATTTTCGATACATGGTTCTTCAAGTTCTGACCCTCTTAGGTTTTCTCAGATATTAAGCAGCGTTTACTTTTAGTAGGGCGTTGTAATCTAGACTATAAGGACTGAATCAATTAAGTTGTTGCACCTAAGAAATTTAAACATTAATGTCCCTGTCTATGGTGATTATGACGTCACTAAAACGTCTCCACCTTCAGTCTACTAGACATTGGCTTGGAATTGAACAGGTCTGCGCCAGATATTGATCATCCTTGTACCATTTATATAAAGACTCACGTACTTGTTTCGTTTCAGGCTGGTGATAGATAATGGATGGCTTAAAGAAAAGAGAAATGTATATTTACTTCAGATTGGTAGATATCGTATCTCGATATCTCGTCCTGTTGCTAACTCTAGATTAGGTTAATAGCACAGGCTAGGCTGGTGCGGTATCCTGGGTCAAGGTAAAGTAATATCACTGAAACCAAAAAGGAAACTATTCGCATTAAACCTGCAGTCAGTACACCAAACTGGCCCCATGTATCCTTTTTATTAGTGTACATTGCTTATTCATCTAGATATCCAGATTTCTCATTCTTTTATCTTCCATTGGGCCCACCAAAAATAGTATTAAGGTGATCAGCCCAGTAATGTAAGTAAAATGCCCCCAATGTACTGTTTAAGGCCCCTGGGAATAATCAAAACAGGCCCTTCAATCGGAAGTCAGGCCCACTATAAATTGTATGGATTTAATTGATAGTAAATATCTTGCAGGAATGTTATTATGTGCTGCTCAGTCTGCTTTAATGTGTTTTGCGTTCAATGCATATAATTAACATAAATCTACTAATAAGACCACCAATGTTATGAAAACATTTCTTCATTGGATACTTAGAGTTCTAGGAAAAATGTTCACACGCAGGGACAGTAGTAAGCTAGGGTTACATAGCATAGCCTACTCACAAAGTGTTATTACCTTGTTCTAAAGTTACTGTGTTTACTGTGACAAAAGTATTGGTACAGTACAGTATATCTTATTAAAAATTTTGAGGACAAGTGTTAAGAAATCACAGATGATTTTATTCATTTTTAATACTGCTCAGGGCAGCTCTTGAAGTTTTCTCCCGACACAAAACAATTACAAACGGAACCCTGTCAAGAGAAGGCGAGATAGTGCCATATCCCGGTGAGTAGAGGTGCCAAATATTTAACATTGCCCACCCAATAGAATAAATGTAATTAGATAATGTAGAATCTTGAAAGTTGCGTCCCACGTTTTTAATTAATGGTTTAAAGTAATCAACTGCTTCATAGGCGAACTAACCATGGCTATATGACATTTTATTCAGCAGATTTTAGTGATACTGTACCTCCTTTCATAGTTTCAAAATGATATTTAGCTCTTTTGTCCCATCTTTATTGTTATCAAATGATAATCAATATTTTCATATCTACAGTATTTGAAGTATTGTTTGAACAACAACAAAAGATTGTCCCGATCAAAGGCAATGTCAAGCTCTCTCTCGCTCTCTCGTTATAGCAAACAATTTATGTTTCCGCGAATCGGTAACATGAACTTTAGGTCGAGACATCGTTATTAACTTTTTCCATTCTTGTTTTTCCCTCCTGTGTAGTATAGGGCCATTTTCACCTCTTTATTTCCCTCATGGTTTCTCGTATTACTGTATATTAAAACGTTTCTAATCAATATTAAATGTTTCCATTTTCATCTATCAATTGTCTAAAATCTACATAAGACATTTATAATTGTAAATAAATTGGGGGGAAATGAGAGAAAGAAAGGAAACAAAAAGGAAAGCAAAGGAAACAAGGTAACCTGAAAGAGACTTTACTTTTCATATTGGCAATAAACGCTGATAGTAAACATTGAACTCGTGCAATTTTTTTACCTTCCATGTATTTCATTTTAAAGATCTCAAATCAGGAACGAAGTCAAACGAAGGCAAACCATTATTATAATTATATACGTACTTTCATCTTGTAAGATACAGTAGGATACATATCAACAACCCTTATTATCCAAGAGTTGAACAAAACAAAATGATTGATAGATATTGAAATTGGCCTTGCCTACGATAAACACCGTTCCTTCATGACGCATGTTATGCATACACCAAATTAGAGCTTGGAGTCCTGTGGTGGAGGCTGGGATTGGAAATTGGGTTGATTGACATTGGGGTTGGGAGAAGGTGACTATGAGGTCAGGATAGATTAGAGGAGGGCTTTGGCTGAAGGCGGAGGTGGGGAGGGTGGGGTAGGGAGAGGAGTATGGGATGGAATGTAAGATTGGGTGGGTGTGATATGGGTACAGTATATGTTGAAGCTCATATTGCCTGCTGTTAGTGCAAATAATTTATCAAGTTTTGATACATGGTTTCTCTCAAGTTCTGTCCCTCTTAGGTTTTCTCAGATATTAAGAAGTGTTTAGTTCTACCAGGGAGTTGTCATCTAGACTATAAGGCTTGCAACAATTTCAAGTAGTTGTATTAAAGAAATTTGAAAGGAAACACTAATGCAGAGAGGCAATATCATCATTTCCCTGTCTATGGTGATTATGACTTCGCTAAAACGTCTCAAACGCCAGTCTACTTTACATAAATGATATTTTTCATTTTTTGTTTTTATTACCTCATTTCCAAAGCAAGTAAACATAGCTTTTGGATACTTGAAAGTAGTTGTTAGTTTACTAAAATATCCCCAATGTACTGCTTTAGGCCCCTCGGAATAATAAAAAACAGGCCCTTGGATCGAGAGTCAGGCCATCAATAAAACTAGATACATTGATACATTTATGTATACAGGTACATCTAGCAGGATCATCACATAAGAGCACCTCGGTTCAACGCCGTTTTTTTTTTTTTTTTGCATTCAGCTTGGAAGAATTAAGAATTATAGTAGCACAATCTTCCATTTAGAATGACTTAAATAGATCTAAATTATAGTCTAAATATACCAAAGAATGAACCATTTGACTTCCAAGTTTTTCTTTTCTTTAGAACTGTCGACCCCGATCACCACCCCCGCCCCCCCCTGCCACACGAGAGTAAGCTTCGATAAACCCACAACTGCATCCCTCCTTTATCAAATACATTCCAAAACTTACTGGTTTGGATATTTACGAGTGACGAGCTTACCTGTCTCCTCACAACCTTAGCACCTCATTCTACCGTGCCTATAAAGTCCTGGTAAATAAATAACACTGTGCGCCCTCTATGACCGGACCCCCCTTCCGGTCCCTCCTCCTTTCTCATGAGACCATTCCTAAAGAGTGGCCTCATGGACACGGGAGTGGGGGTGGCAAGGTCTGGCCACCCCCAACGACTCCCGTCGAGTTAACTTCCCAAAGTGAACCCCTAACAAAAAATCACTGACGCCTTCCTAGCAGGGGGGAGTGTAACCCTCCCCGGCGCAGCGGGAAGGGGGGAAACTCTCCTGAGCCCTGCAGGCGGAACTACCCCTTAAACTAACAAGGAGCCTAAAGATTTACGGTCCGCCACTTGCTACCCTTAGACCAACTTAGGTGAGAACGTAAGTGGAAGACTATGTACGCAAACGCATACGAAAACACACAGGTACACTCACCGATAGACATAGTCGATGGCTCTGGTGGATGGTGGTTCTGTCTATCTGGTATGAAGCTCGGAGTCGTGAGTCAAGTCGAGCGACCGCTCCTCCGTCCGGCTGTGTCCCACCACCCTCTCGGGGGAGGGAGGCGGGAATGGAGACAGGTAAGCTCGTCACTCGTAAATATCCAAACCAGTAAGTTTTGGAATATTTACTTCGCTCCTCGCTTACCTGTCTCCTCACAACCTTAGCACCGAGTGGCACTGCCCGATGGTGGGAGGCCCGAGGGGTGGGACCTGTTACCCACCGGACCTCGCATCACCGCGCTACCAAATGCCGCTTCGGCGTGTAAAGTGTCGGTCAAGTAGCAGGCGATGAACGTAGTTGGAGTTCTCCACGCTGCTGCTTTGAGTATGTCCTCTATCGGGATGCCGGCGAATAGGGCTGTAGAGGCCACGACCCCTCTGACGTCGTGAGCCCTTGGTCGGGCGGTCCCCGATGTGAACGGGCGTATGATCTCTACTAGCCACCTGGATAGAGTGTCTTTGGAGGCCGCTGCGTAGGGTGGTCGTGGTATGATGAAGAGAGAAGTTGATTGTCTTAACTTCTCTGTCTTGCTCAGGTACCACTTCAGTGCCCTGACTGGACACCATCGTTTGTCCTCGGCTACTGATGACATGGTCTTAATTTCCGGGATGAAAATATCTCCTGGCAAGAAGGTCAAGGTCTGGTTCTTTGCAATAAATGACGGGTCTGAAACCATCCTCACCCTGTGGCCCTCAAATCTGATGTGATTCTGCTTGGTGGATAGGGCGTGGAGGCAACTCCTCCTTCTTGCTGACGCAACTGCGACGAGGAAGAGTGTCTTTTTTGTGATAGCAGCCAGGGAGGCGTTAGCCATTGGTTCGTATGGTGGTCCTGCCAGGGCATGTAACACTGCTGAGAGTCCCCAGGAGGGGGCCAGCCGTCTGATCTGTGGGCGACGATTCGCCATGCCTTTGATGAGTTGTGCAATGTACGGGTTATTGCTCAGTGTGGAGCCATCTGGGAAGCCCTGGTGGATGGCAGCGATAGCCGACCCTGTAATTCCTGATAGTGGAGACTTGTTTGCCCTCTCCAAAGAGTGAGAGGAGGAACTCGGCTATCTGTGTCACAGAGGCATCAGGCAGCAGTATCTGTCTCGGTCGGCACCATTGGTCGAACTTCCGCAGACGGTAATCGTAAGTCGCTGCGGTCGTTCCCCTTCTAGCGTCGGTCGCCATCGCGGCAGCTGCTTCTGAAAAGCCTCTCTGTCGTAGGGAAGACCGGACAGCCTCCAGGTAACTAATTGTAACCCCTTGATGTCTGGGTGGGAGAGAGTTCCCTGTCTCTGGGACAGTAGGTGGGGCTTGTCCGGTAGACTCACTGGGACGTCCATGAGGAGCTGAGGGATCTCGGCGAACCAGGGTCTGCGAGGCCAGAACGGGGCTATTAGTGTGAACCTGCCCTTGGAGGTCCGAATTTTCCTGAGGACCTGTCCGATCATACACAGCGGCGGGAAGATATACGCATCCATGTGGTCCCAAGAGAGTGACATTGCGTCCGTGTGGTAGGCCAGGGGGTGGAATCGTCTGGAACAGAAAGTCTGGAGTTTGTTGTTCTTGTGTGTTGCGAACAGGTCTATCGTGGGCCTGCCGAAGATCGAAGAGATTCTGTCGCAAGTCTCCTGTTCCAGAGACCATTCGTTGGGGTCTATATGCCCCCTGGATAAGGCGTCCGCCATCACGTTGAGCTTGCCCGCGATGTTAGAAGCCCGTAGGATCGTGCCGGAGTCCTCGGCCGCTGTTATCACCTCCCACGCGAGTCGGCACAGTCTCTCTGAGCGGGTGCCCCCCTGCCGATTGATGTAGGCCACCACTGTCGTGTTGTCGGTGAAGATAGTGGTTATCGTTCCCTGTGCGTGGTCGTTGAAAGCTTCCAGGGCTCTTTTGACCGCCATCATCTCCAGGATGTTGATGTGGAGAGATCTTTCTGTTTGGGACCACGTCCCCCATGCTGTGCGATTGCTCCAATGAGCTCCCCATCCGGACAGTGACGCGTCTGTCGTTATCGATGTCATTGGTAGCTTTATCGCAAAGGGTACCCCTGAACTCCAGTTGTTTGGGTCGAGCTACCATCGAAAGTGTTGGGTGACCTCCTCTGACCTGTAGATGAGCGTTGTTTTGTCTGGGTCTGTAGGGTCTGCGGACCTCAGGAGGTGCAGTTACAGGGGTCGCATGTGTAGCCTGCACAGTCTCATTATATCGACGAGGCTGGCCATGAGTCCCAGGGCCCGGAGCCATGTCCCCGTTGGTGACCCCCGGTGTGCCAAGATCTGTTGTGTGGTCGCCTTGACTGCCGCGACTCTTTCTTCTGAGGGTCGGGCTACCCCGGTGGTGAAGTCCAGTATGGCCCCGAGGAACTGGATCGTCTGGGAAGGCGATAGCCGTGATTTCTTCTGGTTCACGATCCAGCCCAGTTCTTGAAGGGTCTGGAGCGTTTTGTGGACGTTGTTGGTTGCTTCCGATAGGCTGTTCCCTACTACCAACCAGTCGTCTAGATATACGTAGAGGGTGACTCCTCTTTTTCTGAGGTAGGCGACTACTGCTCCCGCGACTCTCGTGAAGGTTCTGGGAGCCGTGGCTAGGCCGAATGGGAGCGCCCGGAACTGGTAGTCTTGTTCTGCGTACCGGAACGCTAGGAATCGTCGGTGTTCTCTGTGTATCAAGATGTGCAGGTAGGCGTCCCGTAAGTCTACGGTCGCCGCCCACATGCCCTTTCTGAGTAGGGGTAATATTAAGTTTAAGGTCTCCATACGGAAGTGTTTTGGTCTGATGTGTTTTGTGTTCAGGTGCCGTCCCGTTTTTTGGTCAGAAAGAAGGAGGACCGGAAGAGTGGTCCCGTCTCTTCCGGAACTCTTGTAATTGCCTGCTTGGCCAGCAGGGCCAGAATTTCCCCTTCTAGGGCTAAGCGTTTGACGGGGTCCGTGGGTGTGAGTGTCTGCCTTCCTCCGCCCCCAAAAGGTGGGCTGGAGGAGAATTCTATTTTGTACCCGTGTCTGACTGTGTCCAACACCCACTTGTCCCCGCCAATAAATTCCCATTGCTGGGAGAAGTTTGTTAGTCTCCCCCCCCCCCACCGGCGGAATGGCCGCGGTGAGGTGGGCACCCATAGGGATGGGCGGCGAACGCTGGTCGAGTGGAGGAGCGGTCACTGTCCCGTCTGGTCGACGTCGAGCCTCTGCCTCCTCTGGGGGCCCAGGGGCGGGTCGGACGGAAGGCTGCCCCCCGGCTTCTGCCTCTGAGAGCTCCTCTGCTCATAGATTTGGTGGGTGCTGCTCTCATTCCCCTAGGTGCTCTGCTCTCCCTCGGGCGGAAGGGTGTGGTTCTCTGGGTAGGTGGGGATCGGAATTCTGATTTGGCCAGAGTCTCCCTTCGGGCCACCTCTTCCTGCAGTTTCTTTTGGAAGCAGCCCGCAAAAAGGTCTTCCCCGAGGATTGGTAGCTCCAGCATTCTGTCCTTAGCCTCCGTCGAAGGCCAATGGATGGCGGAGACGATGTTTTGTCTACGGGCCTTTACGGACCTGGTAGCGATCCTTGCAAATTGATTGATACGCGAGCCTGACAAGGGGGCCCAGCAGCAGGAGGAGCTGGCCCGCTTCGTCCCTGGATACTTGGCTGCTGTCCTCAGGGAGTTTTTGGTGGTGTCGCATGAGGACTTCGGCTGATAGCATTAGTACCGATGCGAACTTCATGCCCGAACGGGCTGCCATGTCCACCTCTACCAAAAGCTCTTCTAGCTTCCTCTGGTCCGGGGGCTTGAACACGTGTGTGGATGAGGCCCCTTGTTCGGCTTTTAATCTCTCTTTGGCCTCCTGGGGGATGGTTGGACATCTAAATAGATCCCTCCAGGCCTCGTCAGGTACCCTGACTGCTCTATCTGCCCTGGCCGGGAAGGCCGTCCACTTGGTCTTGTTGGCAATGGCCTCAAATCTGTCATAACAGGTTGCGTCTACTGGTATGGTAGTTTTGGGCTTATATGACGCTTCGCCGGTCGCCGTCAATTTTGATACCCGGCCCGCCTTCTGCGGTTGCGTCTCGGGTTCCTCGAACCCCAGGTGTCGTCTGAATGTCTGCCGCCCGTGTTATTAGCTCCTGTGGGAGGGCTCCTCCTGTCACGGGCGCCTCCTCCGGTTCGTAATTGTGGCCAAAGCTGTCCTCCATAGGATCGTAGTCGAGAGGATCTGGATCTATGGGCTCCCCTTCGTCCTCCAAGCCGGAAAGATTCACCTACACTCTGCAATCCAGAGCGTCCGGGGCCGGTTGCGGGGCCATGGTCGGTACGGGGCTAGTAGGGCCCGGTGCCACGTCGGCTTCCGTGGACGTCCTTTGCTCCAGCAGGGGCCGTAGCAGGCCGGTGAGTTTTGATAGCCAAGCTGGCTCCTCTTCCTGACGCCGTCTCGGGGACCGGCGCCTCCTCTTGGCTCTTCTGTTTCCATCGTCGGAAGAGTCCGAGGACTCGTCGGAGACTGGAGAGTATCTCTTCCTCTCTCTCCGTCTTGGGGATCTTGTATGCGACCCCGATCTCTCCCTTCTGGGTCGGCGGGAGGGTTCTCTCTCCCTACTTTCTCGGGCCGGGATCTCCGTCGGAACCCGCCTCTCCGGCTCCCTGTCCGGCTCCCTGGAACGGGACCGGCTCCGTATCCGCGTCCCCTCGGTTGCTCTCTCTTTTGGACCCGAGCCTCCCACGGCCGGAGGGCCGTGCTCTGTGGGTCTGTTTAGCTGCGGCCCGGACTGAGACGGAGTCTCCAGCCCGGCCGAGCTGTGCCTCTGCTTTGGAGGTCTTTTCTTGGCAGGAGCCTTGCCTTTGCTCCTGCCCTTCCCTCTGGCCGTAACTGATCCGGACGTAGCCGGGGCCGTTAGGGGAATTCTTTCTCTTTCTCTTTCTCTTTCCTCTCTCTCTACCTCTTTCTCTCCTTCGGCCCTCTCCTGGCCACTCTCCTCCACCTCTCTCTCTACTACTCCCTCCTCCTCTCTATCTCCCGTTATTCCTGGAACCTCCGGCGCCCCGATTGCGCTCGGGATCGAGTCCAGCCTTCCCTGGAGCTTGCTACGTAAGCCCTCAAGCCAAAGGTCGATGTCCTGCCACTGAGCTGGTGTAAACTTAATACACACCAGGCAGGGGTCTCGTCGAGTGCAGGATCTGCATTTCGGACAAAGGTCGTGTTCGTCCCAGGCTCTGCCTGGGCGAAACATAGAGCAGTTGATGCACTTCAATGGATTGCGCGACATGCTGAATAACCGGATTAAGGAAGATTACTTCTTAGTGATAAATGAACAACAATAGAAGCTTAACGTAAGAAGGGAGAACTACAGTAGGGAGGGAATTAGGCTTAGGTGGAGCGTAGCGTAACCTAGCAACGGTAAACAAGGTAACGCTACGGGGTGGCCTAACAAGAAAATGCAAGCTGAAACGAAAATGAGAGAGCGAGAAATACATACAAAAAGAGTGAATATAAGTGAGCAATATGAATCCCCAAAAGGGGGACGAGAGAAAACTAATTGGGGTGAAGAAAGCTAGTGAACAAGCTATGAAAACGCAATAACAACAACACGCCTCAGCGTGGGGAGGAATAGGGCGGGAACCTAGGCAGTTTCGCGGAACTGCTATACCCGCCGCAAACCAACCCGAGGAGGAAACGCACTACGAAAACAGTCCCCAAAACCCTCCCTTTTTGACAAAAAGGATACTTATAGGTCAGGAAAGGACTGTCAAACTTCTAAAGATCCGAAGCTAAAAAACTTCCGGCGATTGTCGAAGAAAACCAAGACAATTTTCCAAGGAAAATATCCACAAGAAAAATATGCGTGTAGGCACTTGGAATGGTAGAATGAAAAAAGAGGAGGGACCGGAAGGGGGGTCCGGTCATAGAGGGCGCACAGTGTTATTTATTTACCAGGACTTTATAGGCACGGTAGAATGAGGTGCTAAGGTTGTGAGGAGACAGGTAAGCGAGGAGCGAAGTAAATTTCATGGCACTCCATGAATTTCTGAGTGTGCACAATCTTGCCTCTGCAGCTACTTATATGGACCTAAATTATAGTCTATGTATGACTTAGAATTCACCATTTGACATTTACAAAATCAAATTCTTGGAGAAGCTTCATTTATCCCAGGGCAGCTCCCGTTCTTCATAAAATCTTTGCCTCTGAAACTTCTACCAAAATTCCTTACCAAATTCAGTCGGGGGAAAGAGAGAGAGTTTGAATTTTTGCCCCCCCCCCACCATGGAAAACCTGTGCACGCTACTGATGCGCTATGAATGTAAAATGTTGCAAAATGTCAAATTTTAGTCTGCCTTTGACAAACCTTGAAATAATAAAGTGCATTATTTTGTCTTTTAGATTGAGTATCAAGAACAGAGAAGAGATATTATACTTTATTGACAATTTGTTGGGACCAGAAAACGAAAACGTTTAGTTATTACGATGCCTAAACATATGCATAGTGTGGTAAGCCATACATGTTAATATACATGTATCTATCTATTGACTAATGCGGCAACATATAAAGAAAGGTATCATGTTGACAAAGCATCAACCATTTAATTTACTGGTAAGAATTTTACAGTAAGAAATTGTTATTTCAATTCATACTAAGGACATTTTCTGTTACCAATTTGGAGCTTGAAAACTCCCTTCAAGATTTGTTATTATAGACTGAGAGATCTACATGACATTGGTTAAAGGCACAGTGAAATATTCTGACAACCTACAAGTCACCTGGTATAAATCACAAAACATATTGCCAATTTGAGACCAATTCAGGCAACCTTTGACCCCTTGAGCCAATTTTTCCACCATTTGAGATAACCTGTTGATACCCCCCCCCCCCCCCCCCTTGAAGTGATACTACATATGAACTTTCCTTGAACTTTCCTGGATGACTTATAGAGCCCCAACTGAACTGGATCTGACCAAACTATGTTCACCAACATATATTTCATTTTGACGCGTTTTGAGCTATTGGCTGTCAAAGACGACCTCTTTTGTACATCAGATAAACTTTACAACCTCATTAATTAATATTGAGAAAGCTACAACCCTGAGTTTGGTTAGTTGTCGGCACTTCATATTTACAAGTTAATTAAAAAACCCTCACAGCTCTCACATGGTTACGTTGGTAAAAACAACTGGCATCAAAACCCCTCTTCATGCAGAATCGCAGCATGAAATAGCTGCACAACTTACAAATATATTACAGGAAATCATGTAATCAATATTGTGTATTGTTTGGACTGGACATAATAACCTCTAAAAGAATCAAGTACCCTGAAGCAATAGTTTAGGAGCAATTCATCACTAAAAATAGCCAAATTGAATAGTTTGGCATTTTTTAAGTTGACCTAATTCCATATGATCATATCATTTAGTCTATAGGCTTCGGTAATAGAAATATTATACAAATAATGAATGGTTATGAGTGCAATAGTGCAAATATTTCATGAGTTGAAAGATGGAATGTTCCATTCAACGAGGCGCAGCCGAGTTGAATGGAACATGCAAATTACATCTTTCAAAGAATGAAATATTTGCACTATTGCACGAATGGAAACCATTCATTATTTGCTCTATACAACATATAATATTAAGATGGGTAAAATGCACTCATGCAACAGATTGTTTTAAACAGACAGGTTTCTCTGCTCTCTTACCATTGAAAAAAGTGCGACCAAAAAAGTATAACCCATGATTCTATTTCATAGAGTGGAATAGAGCCGATTTTGCATGCAATCAACGAGCAATTGACCAATCAAATGACCAGAATACAATAAGGTGTTGTATAAAGTAGGATATTTAATTGCTGGAAATCAGACCTCACAAGAAAATGCCAAAATGCCACGGTGGCGACAAATTGCGGAATTTCAAAGTGTGATGATTCGGCCAATTTTGAAGCAATGCAACTGAAAGTTTCAGAATATGCTCATTTCATGGTGCTCTAATCATGCAATGATGGTGGTAATTTTTGGAGAGGGTCCAGCAACGGCCATCCAAGATTTGACAAGAAATGAAATTGGCAGAGACTGTCATACCTTTATACGTAAGAAATATCACTTTCCATGTTTATATTATAATTGATTATTGTAAAAGGTCAAAGATGATGAGGACAATGAGGTCAAACAGCTTGTCACACACTCCTGAACTGTAAGGACGATGGATTGTCTCAGCATGAGCTGTTATGCCTTTGTGAGAAACATGTCACTGAATGTCAATATTAACTAAAAGGATTGCCTGTTTGTTGACAGGTTCACTTATATACCCAGTGGCGGAGCGTCCATACAGTCAGGGGGCGGATGCCCTCTCCCCCCCCCCGCCCTGACGGACTCAAACGGACTGCTGGGGCCCTTTTCAGCTCTTTACGACTTTTTACTTATTCTAGATTATTAACTTTTTTATTATGCTCTCATCTACTTATTGACATTTGTCACATTTCGTTGGTGTAATTTGGCGATGACACCTATTTATTCTTCGTTTATCTGCAAATTAGCCAGGCCCGGAAAGGGTCATTTCCGGCGATCTAGGGAGTATCTTTACTCAAAAAATTTCTGTACGCTACGCGCCAACCAGTGGTGGCGCTCCGCTTAGATAGTGTCAAAAGCGCCCTACAGACCATTCTCGCCCCTCCTGACCAATACCCCTAGCTCCGCCACTGTATATACCCTTTGGCTTTGTACATAAATTTATCAAGTTAACTTGTGTGCGATATGACAGGTTAAAAATAACAACTGATCTTTGAACGGTAAATTAAAGTACCAGGCTAGAGTCTTACAGATGTAATGTTAAATACATCTTTCGTATTGGCATCTGTAGCTTTAAAAAGCTGGTAGGACTTTTGTTATTCTCGATGAAAGAGAGAGGTTGTTGGGGAGGAGGCTGGGGGTGGAGGGGGGGGGGGGTGTTTCACACTTTACACTCTAACAATTAACAAAGAACAATATGTGTAAACTGGTACATATCGATGAAAAGGGACAGCAGAGGGGAAGTGTGGCGAGTATTATATTTTAATCAGGAGTATTTTAACAATTATACAATCGCCCGTAGTGAAGACAATGAAACTGACTGTGTGCTCACCTTGTCCTTTGATAGTCACACCCACAAGCGATATGATCAGCAAATGAGAAAGCAACATCTTGCTTGAAGCTGGTTGTCCAAAAACAGTGCTTTCCTCTTCTTGAAAGTCCTGTCCAACACAGAAAAACAACGAGGAAAACAGCCGGTCACTTCCAAGATAATTGGGAATGAAATGACTCTATTCCTTATGGAGAGGATTATTCATATCAGGCTTAGACAATGATGTGAGAAACTAAAACATTAATATTCATGTTGATGTTCATTCCAATCACTGATTGGCTGAATACAAACATTTATGTCATAACAGCTCAATCTTCTGTTCTGAAGATGCAGCAATGATATACTGTACACTACAGCTCATTGTGTGATAAATCATGATATCAACATGAAAAGGTTGAATATGTGTATCTGCAGAAGCCTTCTTCATATAGAAATGATAATTAAATCTCAAATCTCAAGGTTCAAGAAATTTACACTTCTTAACTTATGAAGATGAAAATAACAATTCTGAGTAAGAGACACACGTTTTTGACAATATTCAACATAATAAGCTAACTTAGATTAAACACATTAAATCAACGGTGTGAATGTATGGACTGGGGAAATATATGTATGTTAAACCACTGTTCTCTCTGTTTTCTTTTTAGCTACAGCGGGTGACTGTTGGTGGCCATGATTCTGAAAATTGTATATGAAAATTGTCTTCATATATTTATTACTGTATTTACAATACAATTCCTGTCTATATCTTGCTTGATGGAATCACTACAATATAGCCGGATATCTTTCAAGTATTAAATGCTCTGGAAATCCAACTCACTGAAAACAGAGAAAAAAAGAATTGTTTCTATTTATATTAACTGAAGATGAAGGTAAATATCCTAAACCCGTCATTGGCTATCTGTTCCTGTTTAAACTTTTTGGTCTCATGGGTGAGTGAAGGGAAATTAACAGCCAAGCTTCTCAAAAAGGGGATTTACAAACTTATATAAAATATGAACAAACTGAAGATGAAAGTGACATACCCTAAGACCATCATTGAACATCTGTTCCTGTTTAAACTGTTTGGTCATATTCCTCACTCTGTCATTTAAGGAATCCACTAGAGAGGACAGCCTCTCACTTTCAGAGTTTGGTTCACCTTTCTCCATAGTTAGACTGGTCACTTCCAATTGAATCTCATCAAGAGCATTCTGAAATCACAAGATGTGAACAATAATGTAAGGGGAAAAAACAAAAATTAACAGTTATTTCTTATGAGTTTCTCTTAATCTTAGCCTAGTCTTGTAACGTACTGAACATTGGAGTACTACACTGATGAGACTTAAAGAAACTAAAGATGAATGAAGGCATAAAGAGCTTGAGGAGCAACACAAGACTGACTCTCTAGGTACTTAACATGCAAAATAAATATTAATTGAAAGAGTGAACAAATATACTGAAAATATACTATGTAAACTACTGCACTGTAAAATAGCATGTCCAATGGTAGCTCTCACCAGTAATGGTGATAATGTGAACAGTTACAATTTATCATCATCATGGTAACAATTTTGAAGACAATCAGAGAAGACCTTAATGTAGAACAATTATGACAGAAATAAACTTTACAGCTTTGAGCTTGTGGCAACGTGTGCTATACCGGAAGTAAAAGGTTACTGACACAATGTTTTGCGCTCCAGCTTACACACATTAAATGACCACTTTAATCCCCTCTCTTCCTTTAAGTCCAAGAGTCGATGAGAGGTTAATGTCCCAATTCTGCCTAGTTACGGTGCTACACTTCAAAGTTTTACATGTAAATACTGACTTTATCACGGTACAGCACAGAAGTACTGTACAGTGCAGTACATACAGTACTGTACAGTAAACAGAGCTCAGCACATGTTATCATCATAATGACGTCACAGGTCAATTGATTGCAGATATCTCGAATTAAATTGAAGATATATCTCATTAATTCAGGTATCTCCAATTCAATAAGAGATATCAGACATTGCATTTTCGATGTCTTGAATTTTATTTCAACTATCTCAAATTGATTTTTAGATATCAAGAAATATATTAAAGGTATCAAAATGGAAACATTACTAAAGATATCTCGAAGTGTATTCTATATCCAAAATTGAATTAAAGATATCAAGAATTCGAATAAGAGATATCCCATATTGAATTAGAGATATCCCAAATTGAAATTAGAGATATCCAAAATGGAATTAGAGATATCAAGAATACAATTAGAGATATCCAAAATGAATTAGAGATATCAAGAATTCGAATTAGGGATATCCAAATTTGAATATTCTTGATATCTCTAATTCAAAATGGAAATGAATAAGAGATATCTGGAAATGAATAAGAGATACCTGAACATGAAGAAGAGATATCCAAAAATGTATTAGAGATATCTGTAATTGTTGAATAAATGTTAAAATGGCGTTCCATACGTACGGCTCTGACTAAAGGGGATCCCAATTTTAGCCTATACCCGCTGATCATCACATGGATTTTTTTTGCGGGGGGGGGGGGGGGGAGAGTACGAGTGGTGATGAGCCCAGCTTCATTAAAACCCTTTTCACCCCTGTTTGAAGGAACCTTTGTAAAAACCCTTGCTTTTCGACCGGTAGTAGTTGGTGATTATCTGATGTACTTCTCTCATTTTCCTACTTCACATCACAGCAATGAAACTAATCTCTTCTATATACTTGTGCTTTATATAACTTAAAAGGACAGCCCGAAACTAATATACTACTGCACAGAGCCGTTATCCATCTACGGTTCTGCTACTGCATAGGTTTAACGCACTCTTTATGACAGACGTCTACATTTTGTAGCTTCATGTTGTTGATACGTCACTTGTGGCAAACGCGCGCAGCTTTTGTGGCAAACACTTTATAGACCGACCATACATGTTGTTTGTAACACACTTTTGGTAACACTATATATGTATATAACACAAATATACTATGAATTCCATGAGATGCTATATGCTTAGCTTTAAATACCTTTCATGGGTGGCAGTGTGCCATTGGTACATGTAACTCTCAGAGTTGTGACGAGTTCCTTTTAACACTGAGTCGATTCGTTACTAGGCATTTTATCCTGGCTAGAGAAGAGTGTAATTAATTGAAGCATTGTATCAGTATCCCTCGGACAAAGCTGTTTGAAATCTAGTGTAAGAGCCTAAAGATAATCAATTATTCGAAATAAAGAGAAGAGACAAATCTCTTAGAGTTATGACTTTTTAAAGAAAGCAAGCCTGAAGTTGTAACCATATCAGATTTACTGTAGGAGATTTAGCTAGAGTTGCGTAGTATTCCTAATTGACTGGGGGTGAGTGGGGTTTAACTACCACTCCTCCCCCCCCCCCCCACCCCCTGAACCCCGCGCAAATATTTAAAAGTAGTTATTAACACTAATAGTAGACGAATATATTATATGCATCTTATTAGTGAATTTAGCGTAAATACGATTTTCGAAATGTTGATAATTGGAAGTTGTCTCTATAGCTTTCTATGGCTTTGTGAACATGATGCAATCAGGAGATGTGACGTCACAGCTGCACATCGAGAGGTTTGTCCTTTCCCTTATGACGATTACTAGATAGGAACAATCAAGATATGTACTCACTAATTAATGATTAATCTTTGCCCAGTAAAGATAACTTTTTTTCGGGCGTCCTCAGAAAAAAAGCATCAAATGTGTATTATTTAGAAACTTAAACTTGTTAAAATAAGTTAGTTTTCTATTGTTTGGAAATAATTGAGTCCACAATGGATTGACTCTAAGGACATCAAATAAAAGCACTTTTGAACTCTTGTGTTTGGTACTGCATTGTTTTGTTTTTTCGTTACAGAAGTAAGAAAATTCCTCCGAAATGTTGGTCAAAATTATATTACAATAAGGTTAAAAAAAAATCAAATGATCCATTGAGGTATCAATGTTTGCTGATTAATATTTCATTTGAAACTGGTTGACATAATGTTACTTTGGAGATATATATGACTAAGTATGTTTTATAAAAGAAGGTTCTATGTGAATATTACTTTCTATCCTTCAAAAACAAAATCCTGGCTTTATTTTATGATGAATATATTTTTACAGTGTCTAAATACATTTGACAATTCATTTGTTGGCTTAATTATCAAATGAAGCAAATATTAAAAGCTGACAAGAGAATAGGTTATTTTGAAGAAAATCATTTAAGATAGATGGCTGGTTGACTTGCTGTGTGTATGGGTGAATAGACAGAATATTACCAACAATGACGCTTTCAAATGATGTTATGTGTTCTAGCTTTTTTACGTGTAGCACGTATAGATTCATCTGAAGAGCTTAACAGAAGTTTAGGCGGGGTAGTGGAAGGGTGGGAAATTAGTGGGGGTAAGGTGGGGAAATGTGTCATTTTGGAGAGCTGATGAAGTTGGACCTAGTACTGGGAAACAAATTGCTTCCCAAATAAACAAGAAGAGTATAAAAAAAACAGCAGATGGGTAAATGACATTCACCATATTTATTCACTAAATACACTTAGTATATATGTATATAAATATATAAATATATATATATACATAAATATACATCTATATACATCTATATATCTATTATTATATCTTAAGTAAATATTAACATTAAATTTCCAATTCCGTATATAATGTGCAGTAAGTTAAATCATATTAGTCAATACGTTTGAAATACAAAACGATCGATACGCCCATACCTACTATGCTACTACCTACTATGCTACTATGCTACCCCTCACCCCCCCCCCTCCCCTTCAAATCAACATTCTGTTAAAGTTTCTAAATATAGTACAAGACCTCAGGCTACTTTAATTCACTGTAACATAAAATAAGAAGGGTTTGGTAGAATTAAATTTAATAAAAAATGACCCACTTTTGTTGGGGCTGTTATCTGATCCATTGCAATTTAAATCCATGAAGATCCCAAATTAAATTTTAGCACCTACTGTATTTCCCAAGCATCTATGTGCTCACATTTGAGGAGGAATCAGCGAGTTTGAATAGAGTGATCTAGGTTACAATGTCCATTACATATACCAATATGACAAAAGTGGTGATGATAATAAAAGTATGTTGTTTTTATGTATAAGTACAATATTATATTTTTATAGCTTGTGGTCTTCTACTCAATCAATTACATTGAACACTAAACATGATACACGAAAATAAGTTTTCTTTTCTTCATTTTGTTAAAAATTTCAGGTTATTTTTATCTAAATTTTTTAGATCGATCTGTTTTCTGTTTTAATTTTCATTATTCTCAAAGTATTGACTTTTTTGTAAGAATTATTTACATCCTTTCAATGAGTACAATATATTCTAAATAAAATAACAAATCTGTTTTGAATAATATTTTCTGACACAAGTATTTTGCAGGGTCGAAGATTTAGGCTGAACAGTAACTCCAGTTTATTTTTCATATATCAATACAAACGAAATAGAAAACTAAGAAAATTTACAAATATTCATATTGATTTAATACAGTAGTACCAATTTACTCACCTTCAAAAGAAAACTATACATATATATATATTGTCAAAAATGGGGTAAAGGAATTTACTCTCAAAGAGTAAAAGATATAAATCTGTAAATATGATAGCAATTGTCAACAAAATGATGAAGTGATAAGTTATTTTATGTTTTAAAACACAAATTGCAGCAATTAGTTCCTTACTTTGAGTGTTTGAAGTTATTGAAAAGTATAACTGCAAACTTACAAAATGATTATTTTATCGTATTTCAACTATTTGATTTTTTTTTAATTTAAAGGATGAATCATACACTTACAAAATCATTAGTAAATTCAACCGTATATTTTTTTAATTGTTTGGTGATCCATTGTGGATCTTACATTTGGACAATAAATTTGAAACAAAATTTAGAAATACTTGCTCATACTACTAAGTAAATCATAATTTTTCAATAAAATGTTTAATATAATTAAATGTCGTGTTAGATTTAGGATTTACCATTTTCCTGCTAAACATCACATTGGTAAATTCTAATGAAATTGATAAGTAAATTTCACAGGAAATTGTTCAATTATACAGCACTTGACCAGAGTCATTTCTTCATTTATAAACAAAACTACTTAAATTATCGAAATGCAGCAAGTACTCATTCTATATGAAGTTTGTCGACAAAAAAGTCAGCTTTTCCACATCTTTCTGATTTTCATTGAAATATTTCACTGCACAGTTTAAGAAATGATTTCGATCGCATCCTATTTTAAAGTTTTAAAAGAAACAGTTTAAAAAATAGTATTAACATTTCTCAATCATGTTAATCACAGGTTCTACAATGTCGTATCTTCATCTCAGAGGATATGATGATTTCTCCTTTGGGTAGACCATTCCAGTAAATGGAGGTTGAATCCCGGGTGGAACCGTAGACACCGTTAAGGTTTGTGTAATCGCCATCACATGTTTTATGCCACCAACCACTCTGTGTGATATCGGCACAATTGTTGTCTCTTTCAGTATTGTCCCTGTCATATGTACTGAATGCTTTACCATTATGATCACTGAGACCATCACTGAGACCTGCAAGACATGAAGATATTGATGGAATATATACAGAGCGATATACGGTGGATACCTGCATTAGCATCTCTGATTTATTGTTAACAAATGATATTTAGCCTCTGGAGTGCTCTTTATTTCACAAAGATATTTATTTGACCAAAATATTCACAATAATTTCACGGATTGGCTTCAATGCATACAACTTTTTCAGAACGTGCAAATGGATAGATTGAGAAAAAATAAACACTACGTTGTCATAGCTTATATTAGGTAATATGTTGTTTGATTAAATTCGGTAAATTATTCAGTCCCCACCGTCTTAATAATTAAATTCAATATTGTCCATATGCTTGTTATTATTCTAACACTGAGAGTAATGAGAATACTCACTCCAAGTTCAGCTAGGAACAAGTTTTACATGTGCAAGCATGAAATTGCTTTCTACAAATTCAGTCCTATTATGATCATTTCAAAATTATTACAATATTATAGAGAAATAAAAAAGAACAGAATGAACAATCAGTGACATATTGGTCAAAACAATCAAACAGAAGAGTAAATGCCGGGATGTGTTGTACATGTCATATGTATTGAGTGAGCTTAGATATTTCTGACAGGTACTATCACTGGAACATGCAAGTAATAACAACATTTTCGATATCATTGGAATAATTACATATGCTGTCAACGATACTGTACCTACCTCTATTAACATCTCTGAAAATATTGATCTCACTAAAATATTCACAAATACTTTCAAAGAACTACAGATTGGCTCAAAGGAATACAGATATTTCAAAATGTGTCAAAGTAACCCAGCAAAAAAATAGATATGAAGAAAAACAACCACTAACTGTATTGTCATATGTGGAGTAATGTTGTTTTGCTCGTTTCCATACAATCCAAAATAGCTCCTGCATTAGTTACTATTCTAACAATAATGACATTTTCCTTCTTTTTCTCTCATGGCTCAAATCGTGACAAAGCTGATGCTCAAGTGCCCTATATTTGGCCTTTGATGTTTACTTTATACAGTTGCAGTTTTGCACATCCAAAATTTTCAAGCCCCTCCCGCCCCCCCTCAAAACAAAACAGAAAAATGAGAAAAG
Organism: Apostichopus japonicus; assembly: GCF_037975245.1. Taxonomy (NCBI): domain Eukaryota; kingdom Metazoa; phylum Echinodermata; class Holothuroidea; order Aspidochirotida; family Stichopodidae; genus Apostichopus; species Apostichopus japonicus. The sequence continues at coordinate 15,257,303 of NC_092571.1, forward strand.
GAAACTAATGCTCGTCATCTACTCCCCCCCCCCCCCCTTGCACTTTCTGGAAATTCTGGTGATGCCATTGCAGATACGGCATTCGGTGTTAGTGGTAACTGACTGTCCGATAAATCATCACAACCCACCCTTTTCTATTTTGATTGCAACTACAATCATAATCACACTGCAAGACACGCTCATATTTAAAGCAGAACCACTCCGCCCCCCAAAAATTTCTTACCTTTCGATAATGGGTAGTGTTTCCCAAACTAACTATCACATTTTCTTCACGTTTTACATTTTTTTGGCAACTACGATAAGGAACATTTACTCCTCTTTGTTTTTTCTTTTCATATTGCTAAAGTAGAATGCTACCAGTGTTGACACACATCATTATCTCGTCCTAACTTCAATTGTATAGCGTCAGCATTTGCAAAATCCATCTCTGTTAACATAAAATCAGTATTGCACTAAGTAAAAAAAAAAATCATTCAAAGTTGAAACACATGTGGTGTGATGATATCATATTTAGACTTGCTCAAGTCTTCATCCTTGATATCTTCCAATGATGTACTAAGATTTTTCTTAGCTTTTAGAAGGAAGTTGTTTACACAGATTTCTCTAACACATCGACCAAGGATCACAGTGGGGCTTTGTGCTTCCTTTACAAAATTAGCAAAAGAAATACAAATCATCACACCCTTAACTTAAGGGGAAAGTGCACATAAGGTCACACAAATTTTCACCTGGAGAAAGCAAACAGCTTGAGAACTGTTACTGCTTGAACTCATACAGTAACATTAGGCCAATATTTAACACTCACGTCTACAAACGAACGGAATCACTATGCATTTACAAACACAATTGTGTTTGTCTACTTACTGTTGGTGCCATGAAATCCAGACGCATGCAACTCGTACTTTTCCCCCTCTTCCTTGATATGAATTTTCTTATAACAAGCGTGGTATGTAGTCCCACTGTTGCTCACAAGATCGATCCGAAGTCTATATGTGCCAGGCTCCTTTGTCAGGTAATGCAATTTTTCATTTCCAAGCCAAAACTCATGGTCCAGCTGTCCAAACCCATCTTTATAGCTGGTCCAGTTACGATTGAAATCGACAGAACCGTTTACACAACGCTGAAAAACCTTTACAAGAAAACAAACAAGAACAAGTTAAAGGATTACCAAAAGAAAAGGTACCAAACTGAGTAAATATCGACGATTAAACATAACAATTTATTCGTAGACATTCACTGTTTATTGCGCGGATGGATGTAGGATTTCACAGAGGGGGTGGTTCTGGGGTCCGTGAAGCCGACTCCCTTGTAAGGGGTGTGGCTCCTTCCTCTGAGAACATATACAAAAATACTAGTCATAGAATCGTGCATTTCGAGGCATATTTAGGCTATAAATAATGTATACACACAACGTTTTGTTAATAACTACTTTTATTTACTGATTGTGTGTTGTTATGGAATTGAAAAGCAGTGGGGTATAGTGAACCCTATATTCCCTGGATATACGCCTGTATTGAAACTATCTACTTATTCACCAGACTCCTTAAGGAAGTGTCATGATATTAGCATGCGAGATATGTTACCAACGATACACCAACAGCCAAAGAACTAACGATGAATCATTTAAGGCATGACTTGTGGCATAACTTTAGTGTTGATATATCAAAGTCCACCAACATCGATACCTTGGGTGCTCCGTAGTGTTTGTATAGCTGTTAAATTTTGTAGAAATGCAGCTTTAAAAATGTTCACGTCTGCAATGCTCCTTTAATGCTAAATGGTTGATAACGTCGGCTCCTCAGTTCAGGCCCAAAATCTTAAAGTTAAGCTATTGTTTTTATGGTTATTTACAATTATCACTACCAAAAATGTGCTTTTATTTGCAAGAGAACAACAGAGCACCCTTACTTAACCTCCTTTCTCCAAACATTTGACAAAATCGCAGGAATTTGTTAACCGAATGCAAAAGCAGCTAGTTTGTCTATACCTTAAATATACCTCCCAAATTCATGTGAACAACAGAGCAACATTTGACGACATTCAATATCATTTCTGCTTGACAAATTTGTCATGAGTTGTAGATAATATCTGAGCCTGTTGCTCACAAATTTGACCCGGTGGCAAGGTTGTAAGGTTTCAATACATAATTATCAAAGCAATTTTTCTGATTCCATGAAATGCTATTGATATCCTGGATTCAGTATCAAATTCTCATACCAATGCAGTCCATAATCCTTTTTAGTCAAATTTAAATTCAAGTGATGAAAGCAATATTTTTACAATTCCATTTCCTATTTGCGTTTGATTATTATATAATGTGCAAAAATAGCTTTTGAGTACATGTTAGGCATCGAATGGAAACATATGTAAATGGAAAAAATACTGATAACTAGTAAAGTATCGCTCACTTTAAGTAAAAAATATTGATATACAGAGAGCGCTCATTTGATGAATCGCAATGTTAGTTTAAGGTTATAAGCCATACTTTTGACGAAATCGCCGGATTAGCAGCCGAATGCAAAAGTTGCTAGCTAGACTATATATACCTTAAATTTCCCTCCCAGCTTGCCGGTTGAGATGTTGGCATTTCAACACCTTCCTAACCGACAGAGTTCTTCCCTGTACAAGGTAGTATAGATGGAGTTCAGGGTACATTAAATAATAATGCTAGTTAAATGTTCTAGATACTTACAGTCCATCTACGTCCATTGCATGAGTTGAAGTTCCGAACAGTAGTCTCCATATCGCAATAAGCTTCAAAAGGGCCTTCAGTCCAACCATTAGGTGTGATTTTGTATATGCCACTCATCATGCACCCAGCTGTGTAGATTGCATGACAGTCTATCAGGCTACCATCAACAATACTCATATTCTGGAATTAAATGAAGAGTAAGGTTAGTTTGCGATTTATTGTAATAGAGATATTAATACAATGGAAATATAAGGGCGAGATGAGGGATGGTAATTGGAGGAATAGGAACTCGAAAAGAGAGCAATTCAGCAATTGTTTGAAGATTTTCTTGCTTGATTTTGTTACTAACATGTCTTTCTTATAACTTAATGGCAATGATTAGGTTTCAGTTTCAGTTGATCTATTATTTTCATCTCTGAGGAGGAATATGACCCACCCTACACTACAACAAAGGGGAACAGAAATATATGAGATGAGGAGGCGATTAGTGTGTAAGTAGAGAAGATCTTTGACACTTTTGTTACAGGTTGTATCTGCAGCTATGCATCCATGGTATGTAACACTTGTCATGCAATCAGTCTACCTGCCTTTGTACTTTATGCTTGCTTTAAATGTAGGCTCTTTTGTATCTGTTTTGTATGTGCCATTTAAATGGTAAGTGAAGAGGGCAGAGAGGAAAAGGTGGTGGTTGGAATGCAATAAACAGAGAGTAACCCTCATTTGACATATAACTTCTCGTATAACCCCGAACACATAACGTACGGTGAAGGTGCCGGGCAGAGCTTTTTCTGAAACAGATCACCAAGAATACTTATATTCCACGAAGGTGTTAAAGCCAGCACCCTGTTAATGTTATACATGTTGTGAAAGATTTCAGGAGAACGTCCAAAAGGTAGTAGTTCTGTTATGACATATGACCTGTAATTTCTAGTTTAGTTAATCATTTTCCGAGAAACGTAAAGGAACTTACATCAACTAGAATTTCACCCTGAAAGGATTTGGGGAACACTTTGTTGAAAGCAAGATCACCTATTTACCGTTGGATATCTGGAGACATGTGGTTCCTCTTAATATGTTCTGCGATATGCAGGTGATTGTAAATAGAACATTATCAGTGAAATGACTTGATAAATACCTTTCGATTTACAACAGGCATTGTAACAGATACTTCCAAGTTTAAACAAGAATTTAAATATTACTAGTAAAACAAAATTTGTTGTTTTTGGAATATTACTGTAGGTGATGCCGTATAGATAAATGCACATTTTAATTATTAATTTTATATTTAATACAAAAAAATTCTGTAGTTTTTGGTGTCGATAAAATAGCAGCCAGAAGAAAGGAGAACAGGAAGGAGGTTGTCAAAATGACTTTCATGTTACATTTTCTAGGACAGTTTTATGACTTGATATTTAATTAGGCCTAAACTAAAAGTTTACCGAGCATGCTCCAGCTTTGGTGGTGGTTGCTCCAGTTTTGGTGGTGGTTGCTCCAGCTTTGTTGGTGGTGGTTGCTCCAGCTTTGGTGGTGGTTGCTCCAGCTTTGGTGTTGGTTGCTCCAGCTTTGGTGGTGATTGCTCCAGCTTTGTTGATGGTTGCTCCAGCTTTGTTGGTGGTGGTTGCTCCAGCTTTGGTGGTAGTTGCTCCAGCTTTGGTGGTGGTTGCTCCAGCTTTGGTGGTGGTTGCTCCAGCTTTGGTGGTGGTTGCTCCAGCTTTGGTGGTGGTTGCTCCAGCTTTGGTGGTGGGGGTGTCAGCTTTGGTGTTGGTGGTTATTGCACCAGCTTTGGGGGCAATGGGGCAAGCTTGAAAAGGAAGATAAGAAAAGGGATGAGAGGAGAGGGAAGACGTTTCCTTTCAAAACTTGTTTTATTTGCATACTGTAAAATATAACATCACTGTTGTCATCAAACGATAATCATTATTTTCCTATCTATTTGAGGTATTGTTTGAACAATGCAATAAAACTGTCTCTACTAAAAGCTATTTCAAGCAAGCTCACTCCCTCTCTCTCGTTATACCAAACTTGTTTCTTTCCAAGGAACGGTAGCATGTTTTACATCTGTTAAGACATGATTCACATTTGTCAATTGTCATTAATCAATTTCCCTCCTAACGTGTAATTATGTGCCATTTTCACCTCTTTATTCCCCTCATTGTGTCTCATACAGTATTATCTTCAAACGTTTTTAATTGATATTTCGTCGATTGTTTACATTTTCATCTTCCAAAGATTCTAAAGAAATGGAAACAAAAGGAAACCAGAATGCAAAATGCATTGAGGTTTCGATGACTTCAATGCACTAGACTTCTGCTTGTTAGTATAACCAGAACTAGCTGTTACAATGACACTATGACATGATAACACAGGTCAGTCTACTGTACGTGGCTATACACACCTCCATCAAAAACAATAGGGGTCTTGTATGAAAAGTATCCATGATTTCTACCATGAGAAATCATGTTGTGAAGGTTTTCAGGCCTAGACAAATATTTTTGAAATACTCCCTATTTGGAGACCGTGACTAAAAATCTACTCGCCAAATTCCACTCGCCACTAGGCCTATGATTGTTGGTCAAGTCTCCAAAGTACAGATCTGCAACATCAATACTTTCTATGAACAAATGTTAGGCAGTTAGGCAGATGCATGGTGCTACGTAATTGCGCATAAGAAAGTCATGTTTCTTTGCAGTACGAAATTGAAACTTTTTCCACCAAAAGTAAGTGTTGAACAATCATAAATCATAATAAGCAGCTAGGCCTACTGTAGTGTCTCAAAAAATTAAAAACAAAACATCTGTAAAAATACCTACGAAGATAGCTTGGCTTCTGTTACATTAGGGCTCCTCTACTTTACTATAGGCATGTACTATACATAAACTAGGTGTGCGGGAGTCCTATACAGTACCTCACTGCTTCTTTGAACCGCTGCTCAATTAGAGCAGCGACTTCGTACATTTTCCTAATTATTTATATGTCTTTTAGCTGCAGATTGATGCGCGAAAAATATCGCTATTACTCCATTTTACTGCCTAAATCAAAGCGATCTTTTACGCAATGATAATCTGAGGTTGTAAGAGCGTCTCTCTTCCAAAATTCCTAGCAGTAACAACAGCAAACTTGCCTCGAAACTCCTTAAATTGTTCTATAATTTGCGAATTATGACTGATAGCTAGTAGGAAAATTGCCTTAAGAAATAATGAAGGAGATGTTTTGCCATCTTGTATTGGTATTCTGACTCGTATTCTTCACGTTGTTGTGTAAACGAACCCTATTCTACCCAACCGTTGCTGGCCTAGACAACAAGAAATTGCTCACAGGCCTACCCAGGTTTGTTCAAGTTGTCCCATAATCATAAATGTGAGGAAAGTCGAACGTTACTTTTAAGGCCTAGCTATACTGAAACTGGTGGAAGAGACTACACAAATTGCGATCAACAGCCAATCCAGACAAAAGCTTGTGAACTCACTGCCAAACTAATACCGTTTTACACAATTATTTCGAATTGGTCATAGTAAAAAATCTAACTAGACGAACTGTTAGTTTCATAAACGCTGCCTGGTGAAAACGAAACTACATCCAACCTGAAATAAATACGACGAAAAACGTAGAATAGAACCGATGTACTGCAAAGTACACCTTTCTTGCACGCAAAATAAGGCTTCCGAGCGGCACCTTGAAGCCAATGCAAATTTGGTCGAGCTTTCTGTTTTAGATTCTACGGATGCCCATAAGTTCATCTCCAATTGCCCATAGCCGCGTATTCGTATGAGGCCTAATGCACATTATATGTGATAGGCTGGTCTGTGGGAGAGACGGTAGCTTATAAACAAGGTTCCACAATTTGGAGTCTCGTGACTCCAAATGACCTTTGACCTCAATAAAATTTTGTACTGAACGCGTACCAACTACATACTAAATATGAGATTTGTCCAACCTTCCCTTCTTGAGTTATCGTCTTTACAAGGTTTTCACAATTTGACCTCTAGTGACCCCAAATGGACTTGGACCTCCACCAAAAACAATAGGAATCTTGAACTTAATGTGGTACTCCTTCACACGCAATACCAGATTGATCCAAAGCTTGCCTTCTTGAGATATCGTGTTTACAAGGTTTACACAATTTGACCCCTGGTGACCCCAAATGACCTTCGACCTCCACAAACAAGAGCTCAAGGGCAATATGGTTTCTTGCTTGTAAGTAATATTTACAACGGTGCAGCACTGTCTTAAAATTGTATTATGGTCCGATGTACACACACAATATTATTGCCAAAAATATCACAAATCAAACGTTGGTCCTTTTGAGAACCTGTTGACCAGGTGGCTGATATGAGCAAGAGTCGGCATTTCTTACGGAACTCATCAATCATCCTAACTGTAAGAATTTTAACAAAACAAAACAAAACCTTGATCTCTAATAACTTCGCACATTAAGGTTGCAGAGGACCCAACTTATGGACAATTTAGATTGGAATATGCCCACGAAACTTCAATTAATCAACTTGAAAGAAACTACTCTGTACGACCATCGTAACTGTACTAAGTATTAAAAAACAAACAAAAATTGACCTCTGATAACTTCGCACACGAAGGTCGAAACAGGGCTCAACCCATGGACAATTTTGATCGCAAGTACCTTTCAGATCTGATTATGGCCACGAAAATTCAAATAACCAAACAACTAATACAGGTCACTGGAGGTCAAAGGTCACCTAGATGCGGGTCCACTACTGGATTACAATAGTGTTACTCCCAACCTTGACCGACATTTTGTTCTCCCCTGGTAAAAATTCCAGTAGAACCCAGTTAAAAAATCAACGAGGTTCTACTAGGGCCTACTATGTTTAACTGGTTTTTAACTGTGTTTAACTGGGTCTTGCTGGGTTCCAACTGGGCTATGCTGTACATGAGCTAGGTTCAACTGGGTTTACACAATGTTCAACTGGGTTTGTTCAGGCCCAACTGAGTTTGAACTATGTTTGAACTGATCCAGTTGGGCTTCAACTAGGTTTCACTGGTTTTTGCACTAGCCCAACTGGGTTTGAACTATGTTGACTGGTTAACTTGCCCTGTTGGGGTTGAACTAGGTTTCAACTGGTTTTGCACTGGCCCAACTGGGTTTGGACTATTGGCTGGTGAACTGACCCAGCTGGGGTTTAACTAGGTTTCACTGGTTTGCACAAACCCAACTGGATTTGAACTATGTTTACTGTTGAACTTGCCCTGTTGGGGTTGAACTAGGTTTCACACTGGCCCAACTGGGTTTGGACTATGTGTACTGCTTTTATTTTAGGTGTAATTATCAAGACTATTATAATGTAAGTTCGTAAGCAGTAACCGTATAGTAATATATTGAAAATGCTAAATTAGCCAACTTATGAGGGGTGTAAAATAAATCTTTGTCATATTTATCACAGTTAGGATTAAACGATGACATTTTTGTACCGCAATGATTAAAAATATGAAATATTTCCTATATAATAAATTTGAAAAAATTATGTTATAATTTGTTCGTAGATTTGAACAACTGGTAGACAAAATGCCTTCCTAGTGCAAAATAGTATGTTCCGACTAAATTTGAACTTTGACATTTGTACCTTCTGTTAGCGCAAAATTTATAAATTCCGAATCCGCAAACCACATACGCCAACAGAAGCTTCGCAGAATAATCGCATTTGTAACTGATTTTGCAAACAATTTTAAATTATTACCGCGGCTAAGTTCCCTCCTTTGTGATCTTGCAGTATCTTTATATTATTGATTCATACTTGTAACATTATAATTGATTGTAAACGTGCTCTTTATCATAAATATTTGAATTGAACAGAAACTTTATAGGCCTATATAGGCTAGTGACTTAGGACTATAGTATAGGCTAGGCCTAACAAACCGGTTCCCTACTAGGTATACCACATGGTACAATTACTTACGTTAGACATAACCTAACGTTATAGTTGCCTAGCTTATAGGGGCCTAACCTAGTTATACTCAAGTTAACACCTATATTTAGCCGCATGATTTAAGGAAAGTTATTGTCAACTAGCAAACATATAATAGCAATTTTCAAAATTTACGCAATTTCCTTGATTGTTGTTTCAAACATGAAGTGTCCTATTGGCATAATAACATACTTTGCAAAAGTCATTAGCCTAGTGAAGTGTACAGCATACACTTATATGCTACAAACTATCAATCTAATTTCAAGTGAGGCTTCATTTGTACAGTGTAAGATGGTCAGCTCTTACATAAAGATTTGTTTTTGTAACTTGTTTATTAGTGCACTGTACAGTGTTCACTGTACAGAGGGCTATACATTTGTACAGTACATTTGTATGTTGTCTTGTGGTAGCAAAAAGGTTGATTAACAACTTTCTCTCTTCTGGGTTGCTATGCAATTATCTTGCTCTTCCTGGAAAGTAGCCCTCACAGGAAATGGGGTCTGTGTGTATATATTTTAGGAACAAAGGAGTTTTGTGAGGGTACAGTATAGGGAGTTGGCAATTGGCTATGAGTATCTGAGCAAGGCAATTTTAAAAGAAGAAGAAGATAGTTTAATGGCTGGATAGTTTGTTTTAAACCTTAATTTACATAGTTCAAGTTACTGTACATGGACCTTATTATTTTATGGAAGTTGTGATATTCAACTGCCAGTCTGGGACACTATTTATTGTAAAGGATACTATTTACTATAAAGGATATTGTTTTACAATAAAGGATATATTCCAGGACACCATCACTTATAAAGGGCATTATTTTACTACAAAGGATATTGACATTATTTTACTGAAAGGATACCCTGGAACACTATTTCATATAAATGAAAGGATACTTTTTTGCTGGTATCGGACATTCATAATACCATTTGTTGGGTTCAACTATACTGATGTCGTAGAAATCTGATGTCGTGGAAGGTCTGAGGTCGTAGAATACTTCATGTCACCAGCAGGCCAACTCATCAGAACAGACTTTTAAATTAAGTGTATTTCTTTATATTTTGGGTGCGCACCTCACGACTGTTAGTTGATTCATTTAATTCTTTGACTGGGCCCAGATCAGCTGTACATTGTTTGTTATTCATAATTATAATTTCTTTTGATCCAATCCAGTTGACTTCTTCATATTTATATGTGTCTTGCTCTGTGTTAGGTCATCATACCAAACCCAGAGTTCTCTGATCAAGAACAAACATTTATTTTCAGTGGCCAACACCCTTAATACTTACAGTATAGATCTACTGTTAAAAAATGAAAACTTCTTATAGTGTGGTGTTATATAAGTGTAGATAACACCAGTTGAGAATCCCAGTTCAAACTATTTAAAAATATAAGAAGTAAAAAAATAGTTCACCCAGTTTAACCCAGCAAAACCTAATTGACCCAGTTGAACCCAGTAAAACAGTTGACCCAGTGAAACATAGTTGACCCAGTAAAACATAGTTGAACCAGTTGGACCCAGTAAAACATAGTTGGACCCAGTAAAACATAGTTGAACCAGTTGGACCCAGTAAAACATAGTTGAACCAGTTGGACCCAGTAAACATAGTTGAACCAGTTGGACCCAGTAAAACATAGTTGAACCAATTGGGAACCCCAGTTCACCCAGTTCAACCTAGTTCAAATTTGGGCCAATTTCCGTATAGAAAATTCCAGTTGAACCCAGTTCAAAAATTCAACTGGAATTTCCACCAGGGTCAAGTTATTGCAAAAATACTAGTTTTTTACCCCTGATTGACCTTTGTTGACCTTGTATAACATGACCGTTATGTTTGGAAACGATCCCTTACCCTATTTACAACTACTCCCAAAATATCAACCATGTCGGACCCTGTCAATGGGAGTTATTGCTTGTTTTTATAAATTGGTTTTTTGGCCTCTAACTGACCTTTAGTGACCTTCACAGGCACCAAAAACAATAGGGTTCATCTACTCAATGTGGTACTCATATACACCAAATATTAGATTGGTCCAAGCTTCCCTACTTGAGATATCGTGTTTACAAGTGAGGCGTCACACACACACACACACACATACACGCATACATATACTCTCCGCCTGCATAATGCATAGGTTACGATTATCATCGAAACCAAATATGAATAGAAAGTAAGGAAAGAAGAGAGAGAAACCAGAATGCAAAATGCATTGAGGTTTCGATGACTTCATTATACTAGACTTCTGCTTGTTCACCAGAAATAGCTCTTATTATGTAAATGTCCTTTGATGGGCAATTACACCATGGCATGATAAACACAGGTCAGTCTACTGAACGTGGCAATACATACCTCCACCGAAAACAATATGAGACTTTTACTCAATGTGACGCGTCCACACACCAAGTATGAGGAGTATCCATGATTCCTAACTTATATAATATAAATAATAATAATGATAATAATCGGCAGTTATTTTTACGACGCTTAAGCGACCACAATTGATGCATTACATCTTACATGTCGGTGGCTTCCAATTTAACAATTTAACTCAAATTTGGAATCTTTTCAATTTAGAAAGTCATTTCAGATGGGAAAACCGTAGATTGCTCTTGGATGAAACACCCACCTTACTATGAACCGACCGGGATCGAACCCCAAACCTCCCGATTGCTTTGCCGCATCGCTTCAAATGCCACTGCCTTTATCCACTCGGCCAATGCACCGGTACAACTTGAGATATCATTTTTAAGGGTTTCAGAGTTTGACCTCTGGTGACCTTTGAACTACAGGATTCAACAGTACTCAATATGGCAAGTCTATATACCATGTATGAAAAATATTCATTATTTCTACCATGATATACCACATTTAAAACGATTGATATATGGTGAATTCAGATAACCTTTGACCTCCACCAAAAACAATTAAGTTCTTTTATTCAATATAATGCATCCACACGCCAAGTATGAAAAGTATCCCTTCTCCCTAACTTGAGATATCGTGTTTACAATATTTTCAATATATGATCTCTGGTGGCCTCAGATGACCTTTGACCTCACAAAAAGCTATAGCTTCTTCTTCAAAATACTGTACGACACATCCACATGTTAAGTGCAAAATGTATCCATGCTTCTTATCTTGGGATATCATGTTTACGTTTTCAGCATTTGACCGAGCTGTTAACTTTAGATATCCTTTGCCCTCCACCAAAAACAATAGGATTCTTCTACTTGCTTTAATGCATCCACATGCCAAGTATGAAAAATTCACATGCTTCCTAAGGTTTCCACAGTTTTTCCTCTGGTGATCTTAGATGAACTTTGACTTCCACCAAAAGCAATAGGGTTCTTCTACTCAATATGGAGCATCTACATGCCAAGTACAAAAAGTATCCATGATTCCTGTCTTGAAATATTGTGTTTACAAGCTGGGCACCACACACACACACACATTCACCCAGTACAACCCCACACATACACTCTCACAGACCATCATGACTGCATAGGTTTCTATTGTCATCAAAACCAAGACTTACCATTAAACGCTTGGCACGAAACGCTGAGAGTAAATATTGAATGTCTACGATATATTTATCTTCCATAAGTTTATGACATATTTACCAAAACCGTTCATTTGGTTCATTTAAAATTAGAAACGAAGTCAAACAAAGGCAAGCTGTTTTTAGAATTCCATGTACATGAGATTTTTTCTAACCAGATATTAGTGATACCTCCTTTCATAGTGATACATAGCTCTTTTGTTGCATCTTTATTGTTATCAAACAATAAGCGCTCTCTCGCTCTCTCGTTATAGCAAACAATTTATGTTTTCCACGAATCGGTGACATGTACTTTAGGTCGTAACATCCCTATTCACTTTTGCCATCCTTCATTTTTCCTCCTGTGAAATTAAGGACCATTGTCACCTCTTTATTTCCCTCATGGTTTCTCTTATTATATCAAAACGTTTCTGATCAATTTTAATTGTTTCCATTTCATCTTTCAATTGTTTAAAATCTAGATAAGACATTTATGATTGTAAATAAATTTGGGAAAAAAGAAAGGTAACAAAAGGAAACCAGGTAACCCGAAAGAGACTTTACTTTTCATTTTGGCAATTAACGCTGAGAGTAAACATTGAACTTGTGCAATTATTTACCTTCCGTAATATATTTCATTTTAAAGACCTCCAATCTGGAACGAAGTCAAACGAAGACAAACCATTATTATAATAATATACGTACTTTCATCTTATAAGATAGGATACATATCAACAACCCTTATTATCCAAGAGTTGAACAAAAAAAAAATGATTGATAGATTTGGAACGTGCCGTGCCTACGATAACCACCGCTCCTTTATGGCGCATGTTGTACATATACCAAATTAGAGCTTGGAGTTCTTAATGGAGGCTGGGATTGGAAATTGGGTTGATTGACATTCTGGTTTGGGAGAAGGTGACTATGAGGTCAGGATAGCTTAGAGGAGGGTTTTGGATGAAGGCGGAGGTGGAGAGGGTGGGGAAGGGAGAGTAGTATGGGATGGAAATTAAGATTGGGATGGGTGTGATATGGGTTTATGTTAAAGCTCATCTTGCCTGCAGTGCAAATAATTTATCAATTTTCGATACTTGGTTTCTCTCAAGTTCTGACCCTCTTAGTTTTTCTCAGATATTAAGCAGTGTTTACTTCGACCAGGGAGTTGTCATCTAGACTCTAAGGCTTGCAACAATTTCAAGTAGTTGTATCAAAGAAATATGAAAGGAAACATTTATGCAGAGAAGCAATATCATCATTTCCCTGTCTATGGTGATTATGAAGTCACTAAAACATCTCAAACGCCAGTCTACTTAACATAAAGATATTTTTCATTTTTTGTTTTTATTACCTCATTTCCAAAGCAACTACACATAGCTTTTGGATACTTGAAAGTAGTTGTTAGTTTACTAAAATGTCCCCAATGTACTGCTTTAGGACCCTCAGAATAATAAAAAACAGGCCCTTGAATCGAAAGTCAGGCCATCTATAAACTAGATACATTTATGTATACAGATACATCTAGCAGGATCATCACATAAGAGCACCTCGGTTCATCAGCCGTTTGTTTTGTTTTTTGGCATTCAGCTGGGAAGATCTGAGAATTATAGTAGCACAATGTTCCATTTAGAATTACTTAAATAGATCTAACTTATAGTCTAAATATACCAAAGAATGAACCATTTGACTTCAAAGTTTTTCTTTTCTTTAGAACTGTCGACCTAGATCACCATCCACCCCCCCCCCTCCTCCCGTTACACTAGAGTAAGGTTCGATAAACCCACAACTGCATCCCTCCTTTATCAAATACTTCATGGCCCTCCATGAATTTTACAGTGTGCACAATCTTGCATTTGCAGCTACTTATATGGACCTAAATCATAGTCTAAATATGCCTCAGAATTCACCATTTGACACTTACAAAACCCAAATTGTTGGAGAAGCTTCATTTATCCCAGGGCAGCTCCCATTCTTCATAAAATCTTTGTCTCTGAACTTCCACGAAAGTTCCTTACCAAAATCAGTTGGGGGGGAGAGAGTTGAATTTTTGCCCCCCCCCCCCCCCCACCATGGAAATCCTGTGCACGCTACTGATACGCTATGAATGTATAATGTTGCAATTTGTCAAATTTTAGTCTGCCTTTGACAAACCATGTAATAATAAAGCTGCATTAGTCTTTAGATTGAATATCAAGAACAGAGAAGAGATATTAATAATTTATTGACAATTTGTTGGAACCAGAAAACGAAAAGCATCAACCATTTAATTCACTGGTAAGGATTTTACAGTATGGAATTGTTATTTCAATTCCTATGTGAAATATCCTGTAGACACATAGATTGTATGAACAATAAGGAAATTTTCTGTTACCAGTTTTGAGCTTGAAAAACCCTACAACATTTGTTATTATAGACTGAGAGATCTACATGACAATTGGTTAAAGGCACAGTGAGATATTTTGACAACCTACAAGTCACCTGGTATAAATTACAAAATAAATTGCCAATTTGAGACCAATTGAGGCAACCTTTTGACCCCTTGAGAGTGAAACTGGATAACGGTCACTTAAGTGTGCTTAAAGCAATACTACATAAGAAATTTCCTTGAACTTTCCTGGATGACTTATAGAGCCCCTTCAAAAAACTGAACTGGATTTGACCAAAGTATGTTCACCAAATGCAACACGTTTTGAGCTATTGGCTGTCAAAGACATTCTCTTTTGCACATCAGACCAACTTAAAAACCTCATAAATTAATATTGAAAAAAGTTACAACCCTGAGTTTGGTAAGTTGTACTGTAGGCACTTCATACTTACAATTAAATTAAAAAGACCTTCCCAGCTCTCACATAGTTACAGTAAGTTGGTAAAAGAAATTGGCATCAAACCCCCTTCCCCATGCAGAATCACAGCATGAAATAGCTGCACAACTTACAGATATATTGCAGGAAAGCATGTAATCATTATTGTGTATTGTTTGGACTGGACATAATACCCTCTACAAGAATAAAGTACCCTGAAGCAATAGTTTAGGAGCAATTCATCACTAAAAATAGCACATTTTTTGCAAAAAAAAATAACAAAACTGAATAGTTTGGAATTTTTAAGTTGACCTAACTTCACAAGGCAATGCTTTTGCATAATTTTGTCTCCATTCTATGGGATAGTCTCTAAGCTTCAGTGATAGAAATGTAGTAGGATGTTTAAATGCTGAGAAATCAGACCTCACAAGAAAATGCCAAAATGCTCATGGTGGCGAAAAATTGCGAAATTTCAAAGTGTGATGACTTGGCCAATTTTGAAGCAATGCAACTGAAATTTTCAGAATATGCTCATTTCATGGTGCTCTAATCATGCAATTATGGTGGTAATTTTTGGAGAGGGTCCAGAAACGGCCATCCGTGATTTGACAAGAAATGAAATTGGCGGAGACTGTCATACCTTTATACGTAAGAAATATCACTTTCCTATATTTATATAATAATTGAGTACTTTTGTTATTCTTGATTAAAGAGAGAGGTTGTTGGGGGGAGGGGGAGGTTGGGTGGGGGGTGTTTCACGCTTTACACTGTAACAACTAACAAAGAACAATATGTGTAAACTGGTACATATCGATGAAAAGGGGCAGCAGAGGGGAAGTGTGGCGAGTATTATATTTTAATCAGGAGTATTTTAACAATTATACAATGGCCCTTAGTGAAGACAATGAAATTGACTGTGTGCTTACCTTGTCCGTTGATAGTCACACCCACAAGCGATAGGATCATCAAATGAGAAAGCAACATCTTGCTTGAAGCTGGTTGCCCAAAAACAGTGTTTTCCTCTTCTTGAAAGTTCTGTCCAACACAGAAAAACAACAAGGAAAACAGCCGGTCACTTCCAAGATAATTGGGAATGAAATGACTCTATTCCTTATGGAGAGATTATTCATATCAGGCTTAAACAATGACGTGAGAAATTAAAACATGAATATTCATGTTGATGTTCATTCCAAACACTGATTGGCTGAATACAAACATTTATGTCATAACAGCTCAATCTACTGAGATTCTACTGTTCTGAAGATGCAGCAATGATATACACTACAGCTCATTGTGTGATAAATCATGATATTAACATGAAAGGTTGAATCTGTGTATCTGCAGAAGCCTTCTTCAAATAAAAATGATAATTAAATCTCAAATCTCAAGGTTCATGAAATTTGCACTTCTTAATTTATGAAAATGAAAATTACAATTCTGAGTAAGAGACACACGTTTATGACAATATTGAACATAATAAGCTAAGTTAGATTAAACACATTAAATCAACGGTGTGAATGTATGGACTGGGGAAATATATGTATGTTAAACCACTGTTCCCTCTGTTTTCTTTTTAGCTACAGCGGGTGACTTTTGGTGGCCATGATTCTGAAAATTGTATATGAAAATTTTCTTCATAAATTTATTACTGTATTTACAATACAATTCATGTCTAGATCTTGCTTGATGGAATCACTACAATATATCCGGATATCTTTCAAGTATTAAATGCACTGGAAATTCCCCTCACTGAAAACAAAGAAAAAAAGAAAAAAAGAATTGTTTCTATTTATATTAACTGAAGCTGAAGGTAAATATCCCAAAACCGTCATTGGCTATCTGTTCCTGTTTAAACTTTTGGTCTCATGGGTAAGTAAAGGGAAATTAACAGCCAAGCTTATCAAAAAAAGATTTACAGACTTATATAAATATGAACAAACTGAAGATGAAAGTGTCATACCCTAAAACCATCATTGATCATTTGTTCCTGTTTAACCTGTTCGGTCATATTCCTCACTCTGCCATTTAAGGAATCCACTAGAGTGGAGAGCCTCTCACTTTCAGAGTGCAGTTCACCTTTCTCCTTAGTTAGACTGGTCACTTTCAATTGAATCTCATCAAGAGCATTCTGAAATAACAAGATGTGAACAATAATGTAAGGGAAAAAAACAAAAATTAACAGTTATTTCTTATGAGTTTCTCTCAGGCTTGGGGCGATTACATCTGAATGTAATCGATTACGATTACGATTACTTGGGAATGTATGATTACGATTACAGCCTAAAGTTGAAGTAATCGATTACGATTACGATTACATTGTAATGTAATCGTGATTACAATCATGATTACATTGTGGTTACTTGCACAATCCTCTGCATATCTGTTTAATATAACTCTCTGCCGGGAAATAGGGCAATGAAATAGAGCAAAGGAAGGGCATTTACAGTATATACGGACCAAATTGTGGAAGTATATCTACAATTCCTACCAGGCATTACACATTTATGCCTTAACACGTTTAAGATGTGTAACCCATAAGTCCAGTAAAAAATACAATTTAAACAGACAATTAAACAGACAACCAGTTGTGTATGCAAAAGGATTGTGAACGCTGAGAGGCAGCATTGAACAGAATAATTCAGGTGATAAAAAATCCTTGAATATGGCGATCAAATCCCCAGTACTTCTTAGTATAAGTTTATTGTGCTAGAGAATTCTAGAAGCAGGAACACTTCTTTGGTCACACTAAAAGCCAATAGTAAGAATTAGTTTTAATCATTTCTACTAATTTTGCCCTTCTCATTCAAATTTCACTGTAATCATAAATGTAATACGATTACGATTACTCTGCCCTTGTAATCGATTACGATTATGATTACTTTGTAATTTTCACAAAAGTAATCGATTACGATTACTTCAAAAAATGTAATCGATTGTAATCGATTACGATTACTGATTACGACTACCCCAAGCCTGGTTTCTCTTAAGCTTAGCCAAGTCTTGTAACTGAACATTGCAGTACTACAAAGAGATTACTTAAAGAAACTAAAAGATGAATGAAGTCATAAAGAGCTTGAGCAGCAACACAAGACTGACTCTCTAGGTACTTAACACGCAAAATAAATATTAATTGAAACAAATATACTGCAATATACTAGGTAAACTACTCTACTGTAAAATAGCATGTTCAATGGTAGCTCTCACCAGTAATGGGGATAATGTGAACAGTTACAACCTCCAGTATTATATTTTTCAGAAACTTTTTGCATTATCATCATCATCATGGTAACAAGTTTGAAAACCATCAAAGAAGACCTTAAATTACTACTAACCATTTGTCATGTTTCATGGTACACATGCCCACAGGGACATGCAGAGACCCCCTGATGATCTAACTCCAGACATTCTGAACAGATGGTACAGACGACACTTGGCATGATTAAACAGCCAATCAGCAGCAATGCACTAGGATACCATCTCTGTGTGAAAAACAATACAATTAGAACAAATACAAGTATGTATTTGTAGTAGCCAGACTTGTTGTGCATATACAAAGTTCTGGGTCGGGATATGAGTACCAGTTCAATGCCTTGAGGATGAGTACCACAAAATTTTCTGAGTACCAGTGCAAAGTCAGAGTGATCCAAATTACTGTGATCATTTACAAGAACAATTTCACACTGACATATAAGCCTTTAAAATTTCACAAAGTTCTAACTCTAACTCTAAACTAAAATTTCCCATGGGACCTTGGCCCAAAGGACCATGAGCAAGAAATCCAATTGAAGTTGGTTAGAAACACATTGTATAGCAAAAGCATTGTAAGGTAACTACCGTCATAATTACATTCCAGAACAAGGTTTATATTCATACCTTCCCAGATACATCTTAGTAACTCAGATATTTTGTCCTTTATACCACGGCATCACGTACCTTAAAATAACTATGATTCCTGTAGAAATTTCCAGTTCTACAGTATGCTGACACCAAAAAACTTGACAAAACTTCCAGTCAGCTAACTATTGCAATTATGAGGTCATTGCTGTAAATTTGGCCAATGTTATATGATGGAATACTGTACGTTTGCGATAGTAATGGCAATAAAGTTCTTTTTAAGGAGTAATGACAACCTTGCTGATGTTACTCAGTGGTTTCGTTCTATCCTTCAGCTATTTGATTTCATCGACGGTTTGACCAAATTGCACCGTAAGTAGAGAGAATTATACTTACTTGAATTAAAGGTGCAAGTCAAACTAATTTTAAACTACAATCCAGCATTGTAATGTAATACATAAATAGCATTGACATTACACAAAAATATATCAAAATATAAAATAGATCATTTCCTTGTTACACTGTGGCAAATTTTGCCATTTCTGTTATGGGTTTGCAGGTTAACATTTTTATTGAAAAAGTGGCTACAAGTTGACTCAAAGAAAATACACTATATATCATTGTAACTACATGTGTAACACAGGGTTCCAGTTATTATCCAGTGCCATTCCAGCACCATAGGTTTCGATCCTTCCCCCATGGCGGAAAGGCTCGAAACCCATGTCGGAGAGGTACATTTTAGGAATGGATTTTACACAGGAATTTATTTGTAAAACTTTTTTGATTCACGTGGAAGGATGGGTACACCGTCTTCAAATGTGATGGTTTGCTGGATAGACTGAATTGAAGTTAAGACAAGACAGGGGAACAGATGCACAGTCTTTTACGGGTACTAATTTAGACTCTGTACCATTCGACCCTACTTCCTAACCCCTAACCCTATTCCCTACTTCCTAACCCTAATTCCTAACCCTACTCCCTAACCAACCTAATCCATAACCTTATTCTGGCGATTCGAAGTAAGCTTTCCCATTCATAAGGTACGGATTCTAAAGTTAGGCCCTTTTATGTACATGTTGATTGAATAGTTTTAAAATGTAAGTTCGTAAGAGTCGATACATGCACTATTTTCAAATGTACAATATAGGCTAGGCCTAAACTTAGGCTGTATAGCAACACTAACACTAACTTCCTGAATAAGTAACAGTGCACTTGCCTAGGAACAAACAATGTGTGATTTGGACACTTGAGGAAAGTAAAACCATTATACCTTATTCACTCCGGCAAAGCCGTGTTAGACACGGTAATACAATTAATTTAATTTTAACAAATGTTCTGCCGATTCTACCGTATTTCTGGCTGACGGCAGCGTTATAACTTTTATGACAGGGCCGTGTATGGTCATTTTCACAATCAGTGGTGTAACTTTTGTACACTCAGGGCCAAAATTTCAAACACCATATATATTGAAATTTTTACTAACATCACATGTTAAAGGGTTCAAATTTTTGTAAATCCAACTTTTCGGAGCTTAAACATATTCGTTTATGGGAGTAATTTTTCGGTGACTGTATGACTCTAGGAAACTTTAAGCAAAAAGATATATTTTTAAGCAACCATATTTACCCAGTGTTAAAACAGTACTCTGATTCAAGTTAACTTTAAAATGCTTATCATTATATGTTACTTAAAAATTAAGGATTTGGCAGAAAATTTTTATTACTATTGCAGATATTTCCATGTTAACTGAAAATTTATTGGAAATCAAGGATTGTTTTTCTTAATTTTAACTTTAAACTATTTAAAAAAAAGATAAGGCCAAGTCAAACACCCTAAATAATGTCTCCTCACAGAGGGCTAATATCCAATCCAAGTTGCACAAAAATCCATGCAGTTTTGCAAAAGTTGGAATTTTCCCACTTACGCGTTTCGGAGGTGACGTTAACATTTTACATGTGTTTCGGAGGTGACAAAAATGTTTACAAGTTGTTGTCAAGGCATTTTTGCTAATAACAAAGAATTAAACACTTAATCTCAATGTATATTCATAACATCTTTAATCAAACACTGATTTAAATAAAAAATATCTCTGCCAAGTAGCAGAGAATGTAAATCAACTACCTGTACAACTAATGAAACAAGTGAATGAATACAGAACACAGAATACAATAGTTTTATGTTATAAAAGATAGGTAAATGTCAGGTAAAGCAAATATGGGCATTTAAAAAGCAATTGTAAACATTGGGTTGAAGTCTCTTACTGTAGCACTCATATTGCAAATGATTATCTCACATACAACATATTGTATATGCCTTCAGTCTCTTTTGTTTCGGAGGTAACGCTAAACGTTTACACAACGCAGAAGGCTTGATTCATGCTAAAACACACAGAACTTACCTTGGAAAGAATGAAAAACATTATAAGGATATGTTGATAATATTTTAAAGACATTCATGATACTAGAACTATGACTGCTTTTGCTGCCATTCATGATAACTTGGAGACAATACTGTATCCATTCAAAATCATTTGGTTAAATTCTCACTGTTTTGGCTAATTGCATATGAAATATTATACCACAAAGAAATGATTAACATTGCATAGCCATTAGCCATTCTGACTGCTAGTTACAGTATCATTTATGTTAGTTACACTTTTGGCAGTGAAACTTACTGTCACATTCCTGTAATCTTTTACAAATTTGAAGAGGACATTCAGTCTAATATTCTGGAAAAAACACTTCATTAACATGACCTAACCACAGTCTATCAAAGTTTCAGTGAAAAGTTAGGTTAAAACTTGTCAAAAACTGCATAAATGGATGGGCTAAAATCATTTAACAGCAGCTTGGCCTTGTTCACACTTAAGAATGCACCCGTACTTCAAGTCCTCAAGGGAAATTAATTCCCTTAGTGTGAACACTCCTTTACTCATACTTCAAGTCGGCATGCAGTCTTCAGAATTTATCCTGCATTCTCAATAAATGTGATGTGAATGGTCGGAGACTTAATGGTGAACCGAGATTTCCGATATATCAAGTTGCTATTGGGCGGGTAGTACGTACATGTATGTGTTTGTCAGAGCGTTGCCCTTCTAAACAGAAACACTACCAAACGATGCTATTCGTGAACCCATTTCATTTTCTTTGAACCGATTTGACCAACACTGCAGAAAAGACGCGGTAACGGTTGTGAGACAAAAACAAACTAAATGACAGTCCACTTAAATCTACTGAAATAGCCTTAAATTTGTTGTACGCCGTACTGACAGATTTTTGGAGAGGCCAAACTCTGTAATTTGATGGTTATTTCAAAACGGATGATTTTGGGTTCGGTTGCCATGGAAGTTAGTAAAAGGCTAAAACCATTACGTCTGGCCTGGCCTATAATGAAGTTGCACTTACTAGCCTACTGTATACAGATACGGTAGACCTTACTAGGTCTTTAGACCTAACATTAAATGCCTTTGATGTTAGATTAGCCTCAAATGCGACATCAAGCAGTAAAACACTGACTAGCAAGATCGTTTGCTCATCCACTGAAGGGTTTGGAAGAAATTCAAATCTGGGTTAAAGTGTTATGGTAATGCCAGTACAGAGTTGTTTGAATACAGTTAACTGTTTATGTGCGATGATTGTGCGTTGCCGTGCAGTGGTGTACGGAGTAGTATGTACTAGTACAGCACATAAGACAATGGCAAAGCACAGGGGGAATGTAAACAGCTGATATGACCTTTATACGCCTGCGCAGTATATTAATCTCGCAAACAGACGAAACTTACTCGTTCTGAAATGTGAATGCGTCTTGTTCTTAACTATTTAATCCTCCTCGCGGACTCATAATCGCCCAGGTTGCATTCTTAAATGTGAACAAGGCCTAAGAGACCATCTGGAGCAACAATCTAGAGTTAAATGAGTTTTCACTCTATAAAGGTTAGTTGTTTGTAATTGGTTGTTAAAGGCATTGAAGACTCGCCCCAAACCGTGTGTGGCCATCTGAAAAATGTAACTTTCTGTTGCTTGCAAGTGACGTTTTGTTCGTGTCGCTACAAAATGCAGACAGTAATGAAACGTGATACCTTGTTATCTTTAGCTGGACCTGAGATGTCCATCGCTGTATCGTTTGTACAATGTGCTGTAGCTGTACTGACTGTACACTAGTGTCTAGTAACGATGGTAGCAAGCTGTGTGTGTATTTTCTGGGATCGATGGTGGTGTCTAACACTTCTGTTACACCTCATCGAAACTAGATCAGATTACCAGCATTAGACGTTTCCTTTTGCACCAGTCTTCACTCTTCACACCCTTTAAGAAAAGGGAGGGGAATTCCCTGTTCAAATTTTATGTATTTTGGGAAATCTCTTTTCAGACAATTTGCTGTGATAACAACAGCTCATTAAAGAAGCAATAAGATTCTTTCTTTTTGCTTAAAATGTTACAGCAGCAGGTCTACATATTGTGAACAAATATTCTGAACTTTTGTAGGATATTTACCTGGACCAAATAGTAGAGCCCTCCGTGGTTATAGTGGGAATCATGCAAATTAATGTGTATACTGGTACAGGTCAACATGGTGCAAAATTAAACCTGTGAACATGTACTCAACAGCACTGTAGAACTCACAGAAGGTAACATATAACTGCAGCACAAATGTATGCACTAGTAGAATATTTCAGAAATATGCTCAAACAAAGGGATAGTTCAGTATATTACATGTAAACAATCAATGTCACCTCCGAAACAATAGCAAAGACCACAGGCAGATTGAGCTAATATCTGATAAATTTGTCCCATGTTAATAAAGTTTTACACACTGCATGTTTGGTGATTGTGATCTTTTATGGACAGCACTTCATTACTAATCATTCATTTCATTCAAGTTTATTAATAGCACTAATGTAAGCAATGGTACGCTATCTCTTGCCCAGAAAGGGGAAAAAGTGGCAAAAAAACACATATTTGTAATTTATTCATCAACTGTGCATGTGAGAGTTTCATTAATACTTTGTTCAGTTTGTTACAGTGTTTTCTAAGGTAGATCAAGCCATCCATTAGCATATGATGGTACACAAACAGCAGAAATGTAAAAAATGTAGAGTTAACAATATTGTGTCACCTCCGAAACATTAATTTACAGTTTAATTCAAATTTAACATAATTAATAAAGGACCTTTTAAAAGATATTATCATACTGGTTGCTACACCTCTACAGAATTACTGTAATATAAGTTTTAGCCAAGGAAGATGTTTATTGGATCAGTAGAGATCAAATTTCCAACTAACCTGTTTCGGAGGTGACAAGGTGTTTCGGAGGTGACGCATGTTAACGGAAAGTTAAGAATCTCCCAGAAATTAAAACGACTGGTCATGTTGTCACAACTTTTACTCAAATATTACGTTAGGGGGTGAGGTATATTTTAATAAGTTCAAAATGGCTATACTATTGTTTACATAAATCTTGGGCTGAAGAATGCTTTGTTTCGGAGGTGACGGAAAAGTTAACGGAAAAGTTAACATTAAATTTGAAATTGACACAATTTTTTTAAGAATTCCAAATGAAAAATATTTTTTGGCCCAGATATTAGACACATTAGTTATTGTAATAATGCAACCTTACTTAACAAAATTTACACTGCTTAACTAGAAATTAGTTGCAGTCAAACTTAGGTACCAATTGTTAACGGAAAATGTCACCTCCGAAACGACAAAATCTAGCCACCGTTCCTTGGAGAAGGAAAGAAAGGAAACCTGGGGAACACAATTGCATTTTAGTTTGGACACTTGTTGATAATATCAACCAAATAAGAACTGGAAAATACCTTCCACCAATAAGTACAGGCTCTGACAAAAACAGTGTAGTTGAGAGTGTACGGCTGAACTAGCATATTTTAAGCATATTTATGGCCACCAAATCAACCTGAAGAAACCGAGAAAGTTCGTTAAGCTACCCAAGGTAGACTTCACTTAGGATGGTCAAATGGCAAAAAATCTAAGAATTCTGGTATTTGGTCACTGAGTTACAAAGCAATAAGTGCCAATATTGGAAGTTACACCACTGATTGTGAAAATGACCATATATATAGCGCGCTGACTCGTTTGGGTTGCAAAATTGAACAGGCCGCCGTTAACTTAGCGGGCGTATGGAACGCCATGTAAACTTTAATTCAATACACAGAGATATCTTCAATTTTCGAGATATCTGCAATTAATTTCAGATATCTCAAACTAAATTGAAGATATCTCGCATTATTTCAGGTATCTCCAATTCAATTAGAGATATCAGACATCGCATTTCGATATCTTTAATTTTATTTAAACTATCTTAAATTGATTTTTAGATATCAAGAAATATATTAAAGGTATCAAAATAGAAACATCATTAAAGATTTCTCGAATTGTATTCGAGAAATGCAAAATTGAATTAGAGATATCAAGAATTGGAATTAGAGATATCAAGAATTCGAATTAGAGATATTCAAAATTGAATTAGAGATATCGGGAATACAAAATTGAATTAGAGATATCGAGAAAACAATTAGAGATATCCAAAATTGAATTAGATATATCAAGAATTCGAATAAGAAATATCCAAATTTGAATATTTTTGATATTTCTAATTCAAATGAATTAGAGATATCTGGAAATGAATTAGAGATATCTCAACATGAATAAGAGATATCCAAAAATGTATTAGAGATATCTGTAATTGTTGAATAAAAGTTAAAATGGCGTTCCATACGTACGGCTCTGTCTAAATTAAGGGATCCCAATCGACATTAGCCTATACCCGCTGATCATCACATGTATTTTGGGGGGGGGGGTACGGGTGGTTCATTAAAACCCTTATCACCCCTGTTTGAAGGAACCATTGTAAAAACCCTTGCTTTTCGACCGGTAGTAGTTGATGATTATCTGATGTACTTCTCTCATTTTCCTGCTTCATATCACAGCAATGAAACTAATCTCTTTTATATAATTGTGCTTTATATACCATTAAAGGACAGCCCGCAACTAATACACTACTGCACTGAGCCGTTTATAGTCTATCTACGGTTCTGCTATACTGTATAAGTTTAACGCGCTCTTTATATATGGCAGACGTCTACATTTTGTAGCTTCATATTGTTGATATGTCACTTAATTGTGGCAAACACGCGCAGCTTTTGTGGCAAACACTTACTTTATAGACTGACCATGCTGTTTGTAACACACTTTTGGTAAAACTCTATATGTTTACTATATTAATATACTATGAATTTCATGAGATGCTATATGCTTTTCTTTAAATACCTTTCATGGGTGGCAGTGTGTCATTGGTATATGTAATTCTCAGAGTTATGACGAGTTCCTTTTAACACTGAGTAGATTCGTTACTAGGCATTTTATCCTGGCTAGAGAAGCCTGAGTATCTTTAATTGAAGAATTGTATTATTCCTTGGACAAAGCTTGTTTTGAAATCTTGTGTTAGAGCCTAAAGATAAACAATTATTCGAAATAAAGAGAATAGACAAATCTTTTAGAGTTATGATTTTTTAAAGAAAGCAAGCCTGAAGTTGTAACAATATCAGATTTACTGTAGGAAATTTAGCTAGAATTGCATAGTATTCCTAATTGACTGTGGGTGTGTGGGCTTTAACACCCACTCCTCCCCCCCCCCCGGACCCGCACAAATATTTAAAAGTTGTTATTAACACTAGTAGACGAATATATTACATGCATCTTATGAGTGAATTAAGCGTAAATACCATTTTCAAAATGTTGATACTTGGAAGTTGTCTCTATAGCTTTCTATGGATGTGACGTCACAGTTGCACATCGAGAGGTTTTTCATTTTCCTGATACCCATTAGTAGAGAGGAACAATGAAGATATGTACTCAGTGATTAATATTTGCCCAGTGATGATTACTTTTTTCGGGCGTCCTCAGAAAAAAAGCATCAAATGTGTATCATTTAGAAACTTAAAATTGTTAAAATAAGTTAGTTTTCTATTGTTTGGAAATAATTGAGTCCACAATGGATTGACTCTAAGGACATCAAATAAAAGCACTTTTGAACTCTTGTGTTTGGTACTGCATTGTTTTGTTTTTTCGTTACAGAAGTAAGAAAATTCCTCCGAAATGTTGGTCAAAATTATATTACAATAAGGTTAAACAAAAATCAAATGATCCATTGAGGTATCAATGTTTGCTGATTAATATTTCATTTGAAACTGGTTGACATAATGTTACTTTGGAGATTATATATGACTAAGTATGTTTAATAAAAGAAGGTTCTATGTGAATGTTACTTTCTATCCTTCAAAAAAAAAATCCTGGCTTTATTTTATGATGAATATATTTTTACAGTGTCTAAATACACTTGACAATTCATTTGTTGGCTTAATTATCAAATGAAGCAAATATTAAAAGCTGACAAGAGAATAGGTTATTTTGAAGAAAATCATTTAAGATAGATGGCTGGTTGACTTGCTGTGTGTATGGGTGAATAGACAGAATATTACCAACAAAGACGCTTTCAAATGATGTTATCTGTTCTAGCTTTTTTACGTGTAGCACGTATAGATTCATCTGAAGAGCTTAACGGAAGTTTAGGCGGGGTAGTGGAAGGGTGGGAAATTAGTGGGGGTAAGGTGGGGAAATGTGTCATTTTGGAGAGCTGAAGTTGGACCTAGTACTGGGAAACAAATTGCTTCCCAAATAAACAAGAAGAGTATAAAAAAAACAGCAGATGGGTAAATGACATTCACCATATTTATTCACTAAATACACTTAGTATATATGTATATAAATATATATATATATATATATATATATATACATAAATATACATCTATATACATCTATATATCTATTATTATATCTTAAGTAAATATTAACATTAAATTTCCAATTCCGTATATAATGTGCAGTAAGTTAAATCATATAAGTCAATACGTTTGAAATACAAAACGATCGATACGCCCATACCTACTATGCTACTACCTACTATGCTACTATGCTACCCCTCACCCCCCCCCCCCTCCCCTTCAAATCAACATTCTGTTAAGGTTTCTAAATATAGTACAAGACCTCAGGCTACTTTAATTCACTGTAACATAAAATAAGAAGGGTTTGGTAGAATTAAATTTAATAAAAAATGACCCACTTTTGTTGGAGCTGTTATCTGATCCATTGCAATTTAAATCCATGAAGATCCCAAATTAAATTTTAGCACCTATTTCCCAAGCTTCTATGTGTGCTCACATTTGAGGAGGAATCAGCAAGTTTGAATAGAGTGATCTAGGTTACAATGTCCATTACATATACCAATATGACAAAAGTGGTGATGATAATAAAAGTATGTTGTTTTTATGTATAAGTACAATATTATATTTTTATAGCTTGTGGTCTTCTACTCAATCAATTACATTGAACACTAAACATAATACACGAAAATAAGTTTTCTTTTCTTCATTTTGTTAACAATTTCAGGTTATTTTTGTTTATTCTAAACTAAAATACATGTTATTTTTATCTAAATTGTTTAGATCGATCTGTTTTCTGTTTTAATTTTCATTTTTCTCAAAGTATTGACTTTTTTGTAAGAATTATTTACATCCTTTCGAGGAGTACAATATCCTATAAATAAAATAAAATAACAAATTTGTTTTGAATAATATTTTCTGACACAAGTATTTTGCAGGGTCGAAGATTTAGGCTAAACAGTAACTCCAGTTTATTTTTCATATATCAATACAAACGAAATAGAAAACTAAGAAAATTTACAAATATTCATATTGATTTAATACAGTAGTACCAATTTACTCACCTTCAAAAGAAAACTATACATATATATATATATTGTCAAAAATGGGGTAAAGGAATTTACTCTCAAAGAGTAAAAGATATAAATCTGTAAATATGATAGCAATTGTCAACAAAATGATGAAGTGATAAGTTATTTTATGTTTTAAAACACAAATTGCAGCAATTAGTTCCTTACTTTGAGTGTTTGAAGTTATTGAAAAGTATAACTGCAAACTTACAAAATGATTATTTTATCGTATTTCAACTATTTGATTTTTTTTAGTTTAAAGGATGAATCATACACTTACAAAGTCATTAGTAAATTCAACCGTATATTTTTTTAATTGTTTGGTGATCCATTGTGGATCTTACATTTGGACAATAAATTTGAAACAAAATTTAGAAATACTTGCTCATACTACTGAGTAAATCATAATTTTTCAATAAAATGTTTAATATAATTAAATGTCGTGTTAGATTTACCATTTTCCTGCTAAACATCACATTGGTAAATTCTAATGAAATTGATAAGAAAATTTCACAGGAAATTGTTCAATTATAAAGCACTTGACTTGAGTCATTTCTTCATTTATTTCCAAAACTACTTAAATTATCAAGATGCAACAAGTACTCATTCTATCTGTCGACAAAAAAGTCAGCCTTTCGACATCTTTCTGTTTTTTATTGGCATATTTCATTGCACGGTTTCAGAAATGATTTCGATGGCATCTTTTTCCTTAAAGTTGTAAAAGAAACAGTTTTAAAAGATAGTATTAACATTTCTCAATCATGTTAATTACAGTTTATACAATGTTTTACCTTCATCTCAGAGGATATGATGCTTTCTCCGTTGGGTAGACCATTCCAGTAAATGGAGGTTGAATCCTGGTTGGAACCGTAGACACCGTTAAGGTTTGTATCATCGCCATTACATGCTTCATGCCACCAACCACCCAGTTTGAAATCGGCACAAGTGTTGGTACTTTCAGTAATGTCCCTGTCAGATGTACTGAATGCTTTACCATTCTGATCGCTGAGACCATCACTGAGACCTGCAAGACATAAAGATATCAATGGAATAATTACAGAGCGATATACGGTAGATACCTGCATTAGCAATCTGATTTATTGTTCACAAATGATATTTAGCCTCTGGAATGCTCTTTATTCCACAAAGATATTTATTTGACCAAAATATTCACAATGATTTCACAGATTGGCTTAAATGCATACAACTTTTTCAGAACGTGCAAATGGATAGACTGAGAAAAAGTAAACACTACGTTGTCATAGCTTATATTAGGCATATTATTCTAACACTGAGAGTAATGAGAATACTCACTCCAAGTTCAGCTAGGAACAAGTTTTACATGTGCAAGCATGAAATTGCTTTCTACAAATTCAGTCCATTTTGGTGAAAAAAAACAAACAGAAGAGTAAATGCCGGGATATGTTGTACATGTCATATGTACTGAGTGAGCTTAGATATTTCTCACAGGTACTATCACTGGAACCTGCAAGTAACAACATTTCCGATATCAAGGAGAGTGGAAAGGAGAGTGGGAAAAGGAGGTCACGATATTAAGAATCATTTACCCTGATTTTTATTTAACCGGTAAGATGTATCGAGGCAGTGGCGGAGCGTCCATACAGTCAGAGGGGGCGGATGCCCCCCTGACGGACTAAAATGGACTGCTGGCGCCCTTTTCAGCTTTTTACCACTTTTTACTTATTCGCGATTATTGACTTTTTAATTGCGCTCTCAAATACTTATTGACATTTGTCACATTTAGTTGGTGTAATTTTCTGACAAAATGGCGATGACACCTATTTATTATTCCTTTATCTGCAAATTAGCAAGGCCCGGAAAGGGTCATTTCTGGCCATCTTTACTCAAACAAATTTTGTACGCACCGCGCCAACCTGTGGTGGCGCTCCGCTTAGATAGTGTCGTAGGCACCTCTACAGACTATTCTCGCCCCCCTGACCAATACCCTAGCTCCGCCACTGTATCGAGGAATAATTTTGGGCCTCATTCCTTATGCTTACTTTTGAAATTTTTAATTTTCAAGAATAATGGACAGATGCTTTTTAGCAACACAACGATAGACCAATCCTATATATGTACAGTTTCTGACTTATATATCATAGAGTTCATAAACCATTTATTTTGATGTAAACAAAATTTAGAGGATGCCAAAAATTCCATGATCTCATATAGTAGTATCTTTCTCATGAGTTTTTTTTCTATTCTCAATTTTCTTTGTTTGCTTTTTTCTATTTTCCATATTGAATTCCTTAACTCTATTGCTAGCATTCTTTTCATCAATGTCGATAGCCCACAAGATGCTCTATTCCAGATAAGCAGTTGCGGCATAAAGGAAGGCGGTATCAGGGGATTTGCCCCAATCCCCATGCTCCCCCTCCTAGTTTCCCCTCCCCTCGTCGGCTTCTCTAAACAATACTGATGCCCAAGTGACCCCAAAATTGGTCTGTGATGTGTTCTTTATAGAGTTGCATTTTTCCACTTCTAGAATCCACACCCCCCCCCCCTTAAAAAGAAGAACAACAACAACAACAACTAAGCATTTATTGCTTTTTCTTTGTGTTTCTTTTCATAATTTCAAATTAGAATGTTGCTGTGAAGCATATTCTAGTTTGTGTTAACATATTGTTTTCATGTTGTTATTATGATGTCACACATGGCTTGCGTTTGCTGGTTTGCTCTGTGGTGTGGCGGGCTATGAATCACGCGCTATAGAAGCGTGTACAGATGTTTTGTTTTGAATGATTCGGTTTGTGGGGCTGGAAGACAGCCAAACTGGTTCAAATTGGTTGAGTGCTCATTTGCATGTGCTCATCTGCATATAGGGTTGGCATTCAACCGATCAATAGTTGGGTGAGGGGTTAGCTATAAGTTTGGACCAATCAGGTTCAAGGGCAGAGCGTGTGACCTGTGCATTGCGTCGTACAGTAATTTGTTATACTGGAATCGGGGGTTCAAGTGTCTCCTAAAGATGTATCGGGGAGTTTAAGTTTATCCCCGAAGCCTACAGACGTATAACAGAGGGCTCCGTAATTTATATTTATAATAAGCATATGCTTGTGTATTTTAATCATCCCAAGTTATAGTTATATTCATCATTGAGTTTAAATACCAAGAGTCAATCAAAAGGAACTTATTAAACAAATATCCGCCTTTGAAGACTATTTATGAAGACTTTCATGTTTACGCTCGGTTTAACGTTACTGGTGCAAGGCCCGGCTCACCGTTACCAACTTATACCTGGAACTATCAAAAATAAGCCTTACATTGCCACTGAAACAGCTGTCATCAGTATCTCGTATTAACTTCAATTTTATAGCGTCAGCATTTGCAAAATCCATCTCTGTTACAGAAAATAAGTATTGTACTAAGTAAAGAAAATCATTAAAAGTTGAAACACGTGTGGTGTGATGATGTCATATTTAGACTTGCTCAAGTCTTCAGCTTGATATCTCTCAGTGGTGGTCTAAGCTTTTTCTTAGCTTTTGGAGGAAGTCGTCCACACAGATTTCTCTAACACAGCGACCAATGATCACAGTGGACTTTGTGTCTCCTTTAACAAATTAGCAAAAGCAATACAAACCATCACACACTTAACTTAAGGGGAAAGTTTACATAAGATCACACAAACTTTCACCTGGAGAAAGCAATCAGCATGAGAACTGTTACTGCTTGAACTCATAACCTTAGGCCAATATTTAACACTCACGTCTAGAAACGAACGGAATCCCTATGCATTTGCAAACACAATTGTGTTTGTCTACTTACTGTTGGTGCCAAAAAATCGAGACGCATGCAACTCGTACTTTTCCCCCTCTTCCTTGATGATAAATTTCTGATAACAAGCGTGGTATGAAGTCCCACTGTTGCTCACAAGATCGATCCGAAGTCTATATGTGCCAGGCTCCTTTGTCAGGTAATGCAACTTTTCATTTCCAAGCCAAAACTCATGATCCAGCTGTCCAAACCCTTCTTTATAGCTGGTCCAGTTACGGTTGAAATCAACAGAACCGTTTACACGACGCTGAAAAACCTTTACAAGAAACAAAACAAAGAAGCAAGAACAAAATTACAGGATTGCAAAACGAAAAGAAGCAAAAATGATTAAAGGTCAAAAATTAAATATACCTAGACATTCACTGTTTATTGCGCGGGTGGATGTAAGATTTTACAAAGGAGGGGAGGGGTGTGTGGCCGGGGTCCTTGAAGCCGACTCCCATGTAAGGGGTGTTGCTCCTTCCTCTGAGAACATAAAAAATAATATTAGACATAAATAGTGCATTCCGAGGCATATTTAAGGTTATAAATTATGTGTAGCCTACATGCAAGGCGTTGTAAATAACTACTTTTATTTATTTATGTTGTGTTGGTATGAAATTGGAAAAGCAGTGTGGTGTAGAACCTCATATCCCTTGATCTGTGCCTGTATTGAAACTATCTACTTATTCACCAGACTCCTTAAAAATGTTTCAGGATATTAGCATGCGAGATATGTTACCAACAATATACTGACAACCATAGAACTAACGATGAATCATTTAAGGCATGACTTGTGGCATAACTTCAGTCTTGATATGTCATAGTCCAACAACAATGATACATTGGGTGCTCCGTAGTGTTTGTATAGCTGTTAGGTTTTCTAGAAATTCAGCTTTAAAATTGTTCACGTCTGTAATGCCCCTTTAATGCTAAATTGTTGATAACGTCGGCTCCTCAGTTCAGGCCCGAAATTTTAAAGTTAAGCCATTGTTTTTAAATGTTTACAATGATCTCAACCAAAAATGTGCTTTTATTTGCAAGTGAACAACAGAGCGCCCTTACTTAACCTCCTTTCTCCAAACATTTGACAAAATCGCAGTAATTTGTTAACCGAATGCAAAAGCAGCTAGCTAAGTCTATACCTTAAATATCCCTCACAAATTCATGTGAACAGCATAGCACCATTGGACGACAATCAATATCATTTCTGCTTGACAAATTTGTGATGACTTGTAAACATTATTTGAGGCTGTTGCACACAATTACAACAGGGTGGCAAGGTTGTAAGGTTTCAATAAATAATTATCATAGAAACTTTTCTGATACCATGAAATGCTATTGATATCCTGGATTCATTATCAAATTCTCATACCAATGCAGTCCATAATCCTTTTTAGTCAAATTTAAATTCAAGTGATGAAAGCAATTTTGTTAACAATTCCATTTGCGTTTGATTATCATATAATATGCCAAGAAATGGCTTTGAGTACATGCATAGGCATCAAATGGAAACATATATAAATGGAAAAAATACTGATAACTTGTAAAGTATCGCTCACTTTAAGTAAAAAATATTGATATATAGAGAGCGCTCGTTTGATGAATCGCAATGTTAATTTAAGGTCATACGCCATACTTTTGACGAAATCGCCGAATTAGTAGCCGAATGCAAAAGTTGCTAGCTAGATATACCTTAAATTTCCCTCCCAGCTCGCCGGTTGACATGTTGGCATTTCAACACCTTCCTAAACCCACAGAGTTCTTCCCTGTACAAGATAGTATAGATGGAGTTCAGGGTACAGTAAATAACAATGGTAGTAAACCTTCTAGATACTTACAGTCCATCCACGTTGGGTGCATAAGTTCGACTCCATATCATACAGAGTCTCCATATCGCAATAAGCTTCAAAAGGGCCTTCAGTCCAATCATTAGGTGTGATTTTGTATATGCCACTCATCATGCACCCAGCTGTGTAGATTGCTCTACAGTTTGTCAGGCTACCATCAATAATGCTCATACTCTGGAATTTAAATGAAGAAAACACTAAGTTTGCAATTTATGATAATGGAGATATTAATCACTGAAAACATAAGGAATAAATAGACAAGATGAGGTATGAGAATTAGAGGAATAGGAACTCGAAAAGAGAGCAATGCAGCAAATGTTTGAAGTTTTACTTGCTTGATTTTGTTACTAACATACCTTTATATAAGTTAAAGGCAATGATTAGGTTTCAGTTTCAGTTGATCTATTATTTTCATCTCTGAGGAGGAATATGAGTCACACTACTATAACAAAGAAAAGCAGAAAAATACTAGATGGGAGGCAATTAGTGTGTAAGTAGAGAAGATCTTTGACACTTTTGTTACAGGTTGTATCTACAGCCATGCATCCATGGTATGCAGTGGCGGACTGGCAACACAGGCATTTGGGCAATGCCCGGTGGGCTGGGGAGCCTGGTAAAAATTACAGCCCATTTTCACAGTAGTTAATAGAATACAGACGGGCTGTGTAGAAATATATTTTTAACTGTGGGAATCAGCTCATGAAATCACCATGTTAGTTAGCCTGTTAGTTCGTAACAAAAGAACGTGCTATTGGCAACCCGTCCTTGCTAATGGATTTCATTTAGGTTTTTTACCATTGTTTTTCAAGCATGTTGTCACAAAATGCTTGAAAAACTAAATAAAATCCAGTCTAAACATATACTTTTGTTTACGTTTTTAACATTCCTTAGTTTAATCAAGTGTTGCTTCTGGAAAACTATTTTTGGGTCATTTTTAAATGTTTATTGTAAGCTACAAAATTGCGAAATATAGCACCATTTTGTATCTAGGAATACCTTAACTTCAAAAAATCTAAATCTAATCCTTAGACCCCTCCCCCAGGATGGCGATCACTATGTATGTAGCATGTCAATGAATAATGGGCTGGTCTAGGTGCAAAATGCCCAGGTCGGTTTTAAGACCCAGTCCGCCCCTGATGGTATGTAACTCTTGTCATGCCATCAGTCTACCTGCCTTTGTATTTTATGCTTGCTTTAAATGTTGGCCCTTTTGTATCTGTTTTGTATGTGCCATTTAAATGGTAAGAAAAGAGGGCAGAGAGGAAAAGGTGGTGGTTGGAATGCAATGAATGGAGAGTAACCCTCAGTTCGACATATAACTTCTCGTACAACCCCGAACACATAACGTATGGTGAAGGTGCCGGGCAGAGCTTTCTCTGATACATATCATCAAGAATGCGTTTATTCCACGAAAGTGTTAAACCCAGCACCCTGTTAATGTTATACATGTTGTGAAAGATTTCAGGAGAACGTCCAAAGGTAGTATTACCTGTAATTTCTAGTTTAGTTAATCATTTCACGAGAAACATATTTGGAACTTACATCAACTAGAATATAACCAGGAAAGAATTTGGGGAACAATTTGTTGAAGGCAAGATCACCTGTTTACCATTGGATTTCTGGAGACATGTGGTTCGTCTTAATATGTGCCATCATGCATAGGTTACGGGTAAGGTTATACCAGACTCAATCTGTGTACGTTTTTTTTTTATATATACAATTGTAGCGATATGTAGCTGATTGTAAACAGTACATAATCGGTGAAAAGACTTCATAAATACCTTTTAGTTTACAACAGGCATTATTACAGATAGTTCCAAGTTTACACAAGAATTTTAATCCTACTAGAAAAACAGAATTTGTTGTTTTTGGAATTTTTGGTGATGCCGTACAGATAAATGCACATTTCAATTGTTAATTTTATTTTTAAAACAAAAGAATCAATTCTATATTTTTTGGTATCGATAAACATCCGCCAGAAGGTGAGAGCAGAAGAAAGGAGGACAGGAGGTTGTCGGAAAGACTTTCATGTTACATTTTCTAGAACAGTTTTATGACCTAGTATTAAATTAGGCCTACACTAAAGGTTTACCGAGCATGCTCCATTATTGTTGATGCCAGCTTTGGTGGTGGTTGCTCCAGCTTTGGAGGTGATGGGGCAAGCTTGAAAAAGAAGAAAAGAAAAGCAAAGAAGGGATGAGAGGAGAGGGAAGACGTTTACTTTCAAAACTTGTTTTATTTGCATATCATATAATATCATTGTTGTCATCAAACGATAATCATTATTTTCCTATCTATTTGAAGTATTGTTTGAACATTGCAATAAAACTGTCTCTACTAAAGGCAATTTCAAGCAAGCTCACTATCTCTCTCTCGTTATACCAAACTTGTTTCTTTCCAAGGAACGGTAGCATGTTTTTACATATGTTAAGACATGATTCACTTTTGTCTTTTGTCATTAATCAATTTCCCTCCTAACGTGTAATTATGTGCCATTTTCACCTCTTTATTCCCCTCATTGTGTCTCATACAGTATTATCTTAAAACGTTTTTAATTGATATTTCGTCGATTGTTTACATTTTTATCTTCCAAAGATTGTAAAGAAATGGAAACAAAAGGAAACCAGAATGCAAAATGCATTGATGTTTCGATAACTTCAATGCACAAGACTTCCGCTTGTTAGTATAACCAGAACTAGCTGTTACAATTACACTATGGCATGATAACACAGGTCAGTCTACTGTACGTGGCTATACACACCTCCATTAAAAACAATAGAGGTCCTGTACTTAATGTTATGAATCCACACACCAAGTATTAGAGGTATCCACGATTTCCATCGTTACATATCATGTAAAAGGTTTTTCAGAGTTTGACCTCTGGTGACCTATTGGAGATTTGACCTAACAAGCAATAGGATTCTTGTACTTAATATGGCAAATCCATATACCATGTATGAAAAGTATCCATGATTTCTACCATGAGAAATCATGTTGTGAAGGTTTTCAGGCCCCGACAAATATTTTTGAAATACTCGCTATTTGGGGACCATAACAAAAAATCTACTCGCCAAATTCCACTCGCCACTAGGCCTA
The DNA here is from genome assembly GCF_037975245.1 of Apostichopus japonicus. Classification (NCBI taxonomy): domain Eukaryota; kingdom Metazoa; phylum Echinodermata; class Holothuroidea; order Aspidochirotida; family Stichopodidae; genus Apostichopus; species Apostichopus japonicus. The sequence continues at coordinate 15,294,630 of NC_092571.1, forward strand.
CGATATTTGGTCAAGTTTCCAAAGTACAGATCTGCAACATCAATACTTTCTATGAACAAAGGTTAGGTAGTTAGGCAGATGCATGGTGCTACGTAATTGCGCATTAGAAAGTCATGTTTCTTTGCAGTACGAAATTAAAAGTTTTCCACCAAAAGTAAGTGTTGAACAAAGTGAAACATGACAAAGAATCATAAATAAGCAGCTGTATTGTCTCAAACAATTAAAAATACACCATCTGTAAAAATACCTACGAAGATAGCTTGGCTTCTGTTACATTAGGGCTCCTCTACTTAACTAGGCATATACTATACAGAAACTAGGTGTGCGGGAGTCCTATGCATATACAGTTCCTCACTGCTACTTTGAACCGCTGCTCCATTAGAGCAACGACTTCGTACATTTTCCTAATTATTTATCTGTCTTTTAGCTGCAGATTGATGCGCGAAAAATATCGCTATTACTCCATTTCACTGCCTAAATCAAAGCGATCTTTTACGCAATGATAATCTGAGGTTGTAAGAGCATCTCTCTTCCAAAATTCCTAGCAGTAAGTTAGTAACAACTGCAAACATGTCTCGAAACTTCTTAAATTGTTCTATACTTTGCTAATTATGACTGATAGCCAGTAGGAAATTTGCCTTAAGAAATAATGAAGATGTTTTGCCATCTTAAGTGTATTGGTATTCTGACTCGTATTCTTCACGTTGTTGTGTTAACGAACCCTATTCTACCCAACCGTTGCTGGCCTAGACAACATGAAATTGCTCAAAGGCCTACCCAGGTTTGTTCAAGTTGTCCCATAAACGTGAGGAAAGTCGAACGTTACTTTTAAGGCCTAGCTATGCTGAAACTAGTGGAAGAGACTACACAAATTGAGATCAACAGCCAATCCAGACAAAAGCTAGTGAACTCACTGCCAAACTAAGACCCTTTTACACAATTATTTCGAATTGGTCATAGTAAAAAATCTAACTAGACGAACTGTTAAGTTTCATAAATGCTGCCTGGTCACAACGAAACTACATCCAACCTGAAATAAATATAAACGTCCAATAGAACCGCATGATCATGATTACAGTACTACCACCACTAATTCTTTTTTTCACAGTAGACCAACAATACGCTGATGATATCTCTTGGGCATCAACTGGTCAGCATATACTGCAAGATATCGAAAAACAAGTTTCTGACAAACTGGCAGGAAGAAATCTGAAAATCAATTGCACAAAAACTGAGAAATTTTCAATCACAAGAAAAGGAAATGAATGTTGGAAGAAGTGTAAATATGCTGGAAGCTTGCTGGGGACCGAAGAAGACATTAACCGAAGAATTGGTATAACCAACGGTGATTTCAACACACTGTCAAGCATTTTTAAAAGCAAAAACATAAGCCGGAACATTAAGCTTAGGATTTTTGAGACTTTATTAAAGAGTATTTTTTATACAATTGCGAACTGTGGGGCACAACGAAGGATCTTGATTGCAAAATTGACACTTTTCAAAGGAGACTACTTCGAAATATTCTCAACATTAGATGGACCAATAATAATTGGTTATCAAATGATGAGCTCTACAGCGAAACCAACCAAACACCTTGGTCATCCATAGTCGCACATAGAAGACTGAGATTTTTCGGTCATCTAGCAAGACTCCAGGAGGACGCTCCAGCAAAAGTTGCTTTAAGAGAAGCCCTGAGACATACTGGTAAACCAGTACAGTAGGACGCCCGTGACTACCTTGATTGGAAAAATAAAGTCGCAATTTAAGGACATTAATATTAACAATTTCGAGGAAGCAATGAACCTTGCGCAAGATCGTGATACGTGGCGGAGGTTAATCACTGAGCATGTCGGATAGACGAGACTCAACTTACTACTACTACTAATAGAACCGCTGTACTGAAAAGTGCACCTTTTTTGCACGCAAAATAAGGCTTCCAAGCGGCACCTTGAAGCCAATGCAAATTTGGTCAAGCTTTCTGTTTTAGATTCCACGGATGCCCATAGGCTCATCTCCAATTGCCCATAGCCTCCTATTAGTATGAGGCGTAACGCACATTGGGAGAGACGATAGCTTATAAAACAAGGTTCCACAATTTGGAGTCTTGTGACTCCAAATGACCTTTGACCTCAATCAAATTTTGTACTGAACGCGTACCAACTTCATACTAAATATGAGATTCGTCCAACCTTCCCTTCTTGAGTTATTGTCTTTACTTGAACTTAATGTGGTACTCCTTCACACGCAATACGAGATTGATCCAAGCTTTCCTTCTTGATATATCGTGTTTACAAGGTTTCCACAGTTTGACCTCTTGTGATCTCATATGAACTTTGCCCTCCACCAAAAACAATAGGATTCTTCTACTTGCTTTAATGCATGCACATGTCAAGTATTAAAACTTCCCGTGCTTCCTAACTTGAGATATTGTCTTTACAAGGTTTCCACAGTTTGACCTCTGGTGATCTTAGATGAACTTTAACTTCCACCAAAGCAATAGGGTTCTTCTACTCAATATGGGGCATCTACATGCCAGCTTGCCAAGTACAAATGGTATCCATGATTCCTGTCTTGAAATATTGTGTTTACAAGCTGGGCACCACACGCACATACATTCACCCAGTACAACCCCACACATACACTCCCACACACCATCATGACTGCATAGGTTTCTATTGTCATCAAAACCAAGGCTTACCACTAAACGCTTGGCACGAAACGCTGAGAGTAAATATTGAATGTGTACGATATATTTACCTTCCATAAATTTATGACATATTTACCAAAATCGTTCATTTATTTCATTTTGAAGACCTCAAATTAGAAACGAAGTCAAACAAAAGCAAGCTGATTTAAGAATTCCATCTACTTTTATCTCATAAGTTAGAATTCGCATTTTCAACCCTTCTATTATATGATAACTGAACGAGATAAAGAAACAAAATGGATGGTAGATATTGAACGTGCTGTAGGCCCTAGGACAAATGCCTCCTCCTAATCACACATGTTCGAGGCTGGTGTGGGATTGGAAGTTGGGTTTGGTTGGCATTGGGGTTTCGGTGAAGGTGACTATAAGGTCGGGATCGATTAGAGGAGGGTTTTGGGGAGAAAGCAGAGGTGGGATGGGCGAAGTGGGGGAGAGGACTGTAAGATGGGGGGGGGGGTATGATATGGGTTAAGAGCTCTGAATTTGGCCTGCAGTTAGAACAAAATTGTGCAAATAATTGATAAATTTAAATATGCAGTTTTCCCAAGTTCTGACTCTCTTATTGTAGTTATTCTAAGATATATAGAAGTGCTTACTTCTGCTATGTAGCTGTTCTTTAGACTAAGGTCTGCATCAATTTCAAGTAGTTGCACTAAAGAAATTTGAAAGGGGGAAAATGCAGAGAAGCAATACCATCATACAGTATATATCTCTGTCTATAGTGATTATGACATCACTAAAACGTCTCAAACTGGTTTGGAAATGAACAGGTATGTGCCATATGTCAATCATCTTTTTTCATCATTTATATAAACTTGTTTCATTTCAGGCTGGTGATAGATAATGGCACGCTTAAAGAAAAGAGAAATATATACTTCAGATTGGTAGATATCGTACCTTAATGTCCTGTTGCTGACTCTAAATGTGGTTAATAGCGCAGGCTAGGCTGGTGCGGTATCCCGGGGCCAAAGTTAAGTCTTATCGCTGAAACCAACAGGTAATTATTGGTACTAAACCTGCAGTCAGTACACCAAACTGGCTGCCAAAGTAAAGTCTTATCGCTGAAACCAAACAGGTACAGTAATTACTGGTACTAAACCTGCAGTCAGTACACCAAACTGGCCTTTTGTATTCATTTTATTAGTGCACACTGTTTATTCATCTATATATCCAGATGTCTCATTCTTTTATCTTCCATTGGGCCCACCAAAAATAGTATTAAGGTGATCAGCCCAGTGATGTACAGTAAGTAAAATGCCCCCAATGTACTGTTTAAGGCCCCTGGGAATAATCAAAACAAGCCCTTCAATCGGAAGTTGGGCCCACTATAAATTAGATGGATTTAATTGATAGTAAATATCTTGCAGGAATGTTATTATGTGCTACTCAGTCTGCTATAATGTATGTTTTGCGTTCATTGCATATAATTAAAACAAATCCACTATAAGACCACCAATGTTATGAAAACATTTCTTCATTGGATACTTAAAGTTCTAGGGAAAAGGTTCACACGCAGGGACAGTAGTAAGCTAGGTTACATAGCATATCCTACTCACAAAGTGTTATTACATTGTTCTAAAGTTAGTGTCTTTACTTTGACAAAGGCATTGGTATATCTTATTAAAACTATTTGAGGACAAGTGTTAAGAAATCACTGATGATTTTATTCATTTTTAATAATGCTCAGAACAGTTGTTCAAGTTTGCTCCCGACACAAAACAAATCAAAGGAAACCCTGTCCTTACAAGAGAACGCAAGAGAGTGCTTTATCCCTGTGAGTAGAGGTGTCAAATATAAAACATTGCCCACCAAATAGAATAAATGTAATTAGATAATGTAGAATCTTGAAAGTTGCGTCCCACGTTTTTCATTAAAATGGTTTATAGTAACCAACTGCTTCAAAGGCGAGCTATCCATGACTACATGAGTTATTATTCACCAGATTGTAGTGATAACCTCCTTTCATATTTTTAAAAATGATATTTAGCTCTTTTGTCCCATCTTTATTGTTATCAAATGATGATCAATATTTTCATATCTATTTGAAGTATTGCTTGAACAACAACAAAAGATTGTCCTGATCAAAGGCAATGTCAAGCTCTCTCTTGCTCTCTCGTTATAGCAAACAATTTATGTTTTTGGCAAATCTGTAACATGTAGTTTAGGTCGAGACATCATAATTAACTTTTGCCATTCTTGATTTTCCCTCCTGTGTATACTTAAGGGCCATTTTCACCTCTTTATTTCCCTCATGGTTTCTCATAATATATTAAAACGTCTCTAATCAATATTAATTGTTTCCATTTTCATCTTTCAATTGATTAATATCTACATAAGACATTTATGATTATAAATAAATGAAGACGGAGGTGGAGAGGGTGGGGTAGGGAGAGTAGTATGGGATGTAATGTAAGATTGGGATGGGTGTGATATGGGTTTATGTTAAAGCTCATCTTGCCTGCAGTAAGTGCAAATAATTTATCAATTTTCGATACTTGGTTTCTCTCAAGTTCTGACCCTCTTAGGTTTTCTCAGATATTAAGAAGCTTTTACTTCTACCAGAGAGTTGTCATCTAGACAAAAAGGCTTGCAACAATTTCAAGTAGTTGTGTTAAAGCAATATCACCATGTCCCTGTCTGTGGTGATTATGACGTGACGGTCACTAAAACGTCTCAAACTTCAGTCTACTGGTCATTGGTTTGGAAATTAACAGGTCTGCGCCAGATATCAATCATCTTGTTCACCATTTACATAAAAGACTAACGCACTTGTTTCGTTTCAGGCTGGTGATAGATAATGGCTGGCTTAACGAAAAGAGAAATATATACTTCAGATTGGTAGATATCGTATCTCGATGTCCTGTTGCTAACTCTAGATTAGGTTAATAGCGCAGGCTAGACTGGTGCGGTATCCCAGGGCCAAGATAAAGTAATATCGCTGAAACCAAACAAGTAACTATTGGTATTAAACCAGCAGTCAGTACACCAAACTGGCCCCATGTATACTTTTTATTAGTGCACATTGCTTATTCATCTATCCAGTCTCATTCTTTTATCTTACATTGGGCAAACCAAAAATAGTAATAAAGCGATTAGCCCAGTAAGTAAAATGTCCCGAGTGTACTGTTTTAGGCCCCTCAGAATAATCAAAGCAGGCCCTTTAATCGGAAGCCGGGCCCACTACAAATCAGATGGATTTAATTGATAGTTAATATCTTGCAGGAATGTTATTATGTGTTACTCAGTCTGTTATAACGTATGCTTTGCGTTCATTGCATATAATTAACACAAATCTATTAATAAAACCACCAATCATGTTATGAAAACATTTCTTCATTGGATACTTAAAGTTCAAGGAAAAATGTTCACACGCAGGGACAGTAGTAAGCTAGGGTTACATAGCATAGTCAACTCACAATGTGTTATTACATTCTTTTTAAGTTACTGTGTTTACTGTTGCGTCCCACGTTTTTAATTAATGGATTAAAGTAACCAACTGCTTCAAAGGCGAGCTATCCATGACTACATGATTTTTGCTAACTAGATTTTAGTGATACCTCCTTTCATAGTTTCAAAATGATATTTAGCTCTTTTGTCCCATCTTTATTGTTATCAAACAATAAGCGCTCTCTCACTCTCTAGTTATAGCAAACAATTTATGTTTTCCACGAATCGGTAACATGTACTTTACTGTAGGTCGTAACATCCCTATTCACTTTTGCCATTCTTCATTTTTCCTCCTGTGTAATTAAGGACCATTGTCACCTCTTGATTTCCGTCATGGTTTCTCTTATTATATTAAAACGTTTCTGATCAATTTTAATTGTTTCCATTTCATCTTTCAATTGTTTAAAATCTAGATAAGACATTTATGATTGTAAATAAATTTGGGAAAAAAGAAAGGTAACAAAAGGAAACCAGGTAACCCGAAAGAGACTTTACTTTTCATTTTGGCAATAAACGCTGAGAGTAAACATTGAACTTGTGCAATTATTTACCTTCCGTAATATATATCATTTTAACGATAACCACCGCTCCTTCATGACGCATGTTATACATATACCAAATTAGAGCTTGGAGTCCTTTGGTGGAGGCTGGGATTGGAAATTGGGTTGATTGACATTCTGGTTTGGGAGAAGGTGACTATGAGGTCAGGATAGCTTAGAGGAGGGTTTTGGAAGAAGGCGGAGGGGATGGGTGTGATATGGGTTTATGTTAAAGCTCATCTTGCCTGCAGTTAGTGCAAATAATTTATCAATTTTCGATACTTGGTTTCTCTCAAGTTCTAACCCTCTTGGGTTTTCTCAGATATTAAGAAGTGTTTACTTCTACCAGGGAGTTGTCATCTATACTATTAGGATTGCACCAATTTCAAGTAGTTGTATTAAAAAATTTGAAAGGAACAATTAATGCACAGAAGCAATATCATCATTTCCCTGTCTATGGTGATTATGAGGTCATTAAAACATCTCAAACGACAGTCTACTTTACATAAATGATATTTTTCATTTTTGGTTTTTATTACCTCATTTCCAAAGCAAGTAAACATAGCTTTGGATACTTGAAAGTAGTTGTTAGTTACTAAAATGTCCCCAATGTACTGCTTTAGGCCCCTCAGAATAATAAAAAACAGGCCTTGAATCGAAAGTCAGGCCATCTATAAACTAGATACATTTATGTATACAGATACTGTACATCTAGCAGGATCATCACATAAGAGCACCTCGGTTCATCAGCCGTTTGTTTTGTTCTTTTGCATTCAGCTGGGAAGAATTGAGAATTATAGTAGCACAATGTTCCATTTAGAATTACTTAAATAGATCTAAATTATAGTCTAAATATACCAAAGAATGAACCATTTGACTTCAAAGTTTTTCTTTTCTTTAGAAGTGTCGACCTAGATCACCATCCACCCCCCCCCCCCTCCTCCCGCTACACTAGAGGGCAGGTCCAAGCTATTTGCACTGTGACGTACGGGACATTTCAGAGACTTAAATGTGTCTAAAAGTTATAAAAAATCTATATTCCAGAAACTTTTTTCAGGTTTTCATATTTGTTATTGCTGCTACTTTATTTTATGAAGATTTCCTACACTTGCTTTAATTAGGTCCCATCTTAATTAATGTACAGTGTGACGTACGGGACCAGAGAATTTTGTGTTTTTTTTACTAAAGAGCAAAGCTGAAATCCCTCTGAAATTAGGAGGGCAGTAATCAAGCTGTTATAACTAGTGAATAGCCTAACCTTCCAAGGGCTAAGCTGTAACATATTAGAAAAAAATATGAAGCCATTCCAGTTCAGTGATTACACAAACTAAAATTGTCCTGTGACGTACGGGACATGTGACGTACGGGACAATTTGTCCAAATAAAAATTGACTATGAAAACTCATATTTTTATTCCTGAATATATATACCATAACAAGCTGATTTCTACATAAAAACATTAATTTGGATATGCCAGAACAATGTCATAGATAATTTCATGCCATATTTCCTTCTTTCGGGGATCGAAAAGATCAGTGACTGTACTTGTGAGATCATTCCACTACATGAAACATGGAATGCATAAAGTATTAATCTACTCTACACATACATCAAATACTCATAACATCAATTTTAGCTTTGTTAGACCACAAATGATCAAAGATGCAAATTTTGGTGCAAAACTGTTTTGGTATATATACTGCACAACACTGTATCATACTCCCCACTATTGACCCTCAAGTTGAAATATGATCGATCCCATTCAAAACATATCA